>NC_025994.2:123543214-123600714 GCF_000442705.2 Elaeis guineensis | reverse complement strand
TCTCTCTTTTTGAACTCTTCTCCTTCATCGAACTCTTCACCTATCATTCTCAAACATTATTTTTTGTTTTATAACAACATAATTACTAAATATATTTTTATTTTTTATTTTTATTTAATAATAAAAATTAAAAAATAAAAAATATTTTTTAAAAATTAAAAAATATAATAAAATGCATATACATAATTGAACGCCCATTTAAGCCAGCTTCACATGCTTTTTGTTGGAAGCCTACGCACTTTGCACCAGTCAAAAACATGAAAGCAATGCTACCCAAAATGCATCAAATGGATCAAAAATAACTAAAAAAGAAGAACGCATGTTATCCTACTGTTTGCATCTCCTCATGTATTCCTACTGTTTGTCATGTATTTTTTTTTTGTATCTTTGTTGGGTCCGAATAGCAGCTTAGTATAAAATTATTTTGTTTCCACTGAAATTGTATATTTATTTTGAATTTCAGAATCTTTTTGTATTATACTCTCAACTTTTAGCTTAATGCAGCTTCATCCTTTTATCAAAAAGCTAAAAAAGAACAACGCAGCACATAGAAGAATTTGATCGCCTTCGAGTTTTTCCCATGACCAAATCAGAGTTCGCTGCCCAAAAAACATCAATGATCAAAAAAGTTTTTTTTGGTATACTACAAACATATATTAAAAAAGTTTTTTTGGTAAACAGTGATAAAAAAAAGTTATCCAGTCCTCCCTGAATCAAAAACGTACCGAGCTGTACAATTCCACCTCATCGACTCATCCTCATCCATATACATAATCCTTTTTCTTTAAATTCATATTAATGGGTCAGAGTACGCTCACCATCAATAACAACAGCAATGTAGGCTCTGCGTTTGATGTAAGTGTCGATAGTATCTGCAAGTGTGACATGTTTAAGGGAACTAGAGAGCCAAGAACAGTAATCCATATATATATATATATATATATAGAGAGAGAGAGAGAGAGAGAGAGAGAGAGATTAGGGTAAGGAAGCTACCTCATTGTTCTTGGAGAATAATTATTCTTAAAAGAGATTCATCGGCAACAATCACATGATTTAAGGATCCATATGTGACATGTTTAAGGAAACTAGAGAGCCAAGAACAGTAATCCATATATATATATATATATATAGAGAGAGAGAGAGAGAGATTAGGGTAAGGAAGCTACCTCATTGTTCTTGAAAAATAATTATTCTTAAAAGAGATTCATCGGCAACAATCACATGATTTAAGGATCCATCAAGTTCCATCGCTTCCCACATCCATTAGTATATAATTGTTGAAGAATAGTTTTTACTCTTCTTTCGTATGAAATAATTTATATTTTTGAAGAAGATAATAGTGCTGTTGATTGGATGGCAGCATACTTGACTATTAATTATATAGGAATTACATTATGAATTTTATTTTTTAATTTTTTTTGAATATTTTATTTTTTGATTCACATGATCAGATATCTTTTTGGATCTAAATGAGTTTAAATAAATTTTAGTATCATCGAAAATAAGAGGAAACTATTTCATAGAGAAGAACTTCAAAACAGAGAAGGGCGAGAAGAAGTCCGCAACCTAGACCGGCTGGTTGATATTGGAGAAAGAGAGAAGAGAGCACGTCTCGGGCGCCAACGGCCGGAGGAGGGAAGGCGTTGGACAAACAATTTGAAATTAAGAGTTTACTCACTACTTATTAGCAAGTATATCAAGAGGCCTTCACGATCGTTATAACGGCAGTTATTTTATACCAGGCGTAACCTAACATGCTCACCCTCGAGTTACCGGGCCAACACCTAACGCTTGTTTTCTCCCTCTCGGTGACGTGTATACAGACTTTGGCGACCAGCGACCAAACCCACCGACGCCCCGAACGTGTCGATATGACATCCATCCACCTGTCACGAGGCTATGTCTATATGAGGAGAGCACCAGCGAAGCGCCACATAGCAACACTCTTTTAAGTTTTAACTAGGACTAGGATAGCTCAATCAAGAAAGACCCAGTCTCCCGAGAGAGGAGAAAAGAAAAAAAAAAAAGGCTGATGAAGAACTCTTTGGTGACCGTGGTCACCCTGGCTCTACTGGCCATAGCACTGAGCCTCTTCTCCTCCCAAGCCTTTGAGGAGGCTGACATACGCCTCCCAATCCGAGGTGGGTAATCTCTCCGCTAGCTCTTTTTTCAGAGATCATCATTTTTAACAGTGGTTTTGGCCTTTAAGTTAGCTCGTGATGATATATTTAGGCGTGCTAATTAATTAATGTTGCATAGGCTATGGATCAGTAGGAGAGGAGGAGCAGAAGCCATGGCCGTGCTGCGACCTGTGCCTGTGTAGGCCAATGGAGCCGCCACAGTGCCGGTGCGAGGACTTCTGGATCAAGTCGTGCGATCCCAACTGCAAGGACTGTGCCAAGATGCCGCTGTTCGTCTATCCGCCTGTGTTCAAATGCCACGACGTGATCACCGGCCAATGTGGCAAACGCTGCCATTAGATCATGCACCAGCTTGTTTGGTAGAATAAAAATAAGAGCGGAACGTGTGCCTTTTCCTTTTTTGGAACAAAATAATTAATGCGTTCAGCTCGTGTCGTGTGTTACCATACTATCATCGTATCTAGTTATATGATCTACCATCTATCTATCTATGTGGTTTATTGTCTATACTGAATTGCCTTGGGCCTTGGCATTGGTTTAAAAATTGGGTAATCTATTTTCGAGTGATATATTAGGTTTGAACTTCTCATCTTGCAAAGGAAAGAGAGTGAGGGTGTTCGTTGATCTTGCCTGAATATAATATCAATCTTTTGAGGTTACACGAGCCCAGAACCATACACAGTACAAAAATATATATATAATTATAGAGATGACTCATCTGAGATGGCTAAAAACCAATCTCAAATATTCATTTTTACTGACGGCATAGAGACAGCAATCTCCTACGACGGTCAATTGAGACGGTCTAAAGACAGCGATTAAAGTTTTTAAATTTAATTGAGTTATTGAGACTGCATAGAGATGGATTGAATACGGTTGGAGTCATTTCGATCTATGATTCTTTTAGTAATACGATTTGTAGAGACAACCGCCAGATATGATCTTTTCGATCTTAGATGTTTTATAGAGACGGATTTCTCTCTTTTGAAGATAGATTTTGCGGTTCGTATTGATTCAGTTTTTGATATTGGCATGTATATATAGTCTTGGTTCACAAGCTGAGAGAGAGATCGGAATGAGCGAATCTAAAGTATAATATATGGATTTGAGTTTTATTTTATCTTTAAATGAGCCTCTTTCTCATTTGTTTGGTTTACTTTTTCTCTACTCTCACGCAGCTCTTTTTTTTCCTTTCACCGGCGTCTTATATATATATATATATAAATAGACTGTCACATCATTCTAATATGAGTGCAGCGCGGAGAATTTCGTCGACGCTCTTCCCTTTCCCTTCCTTCCATAGTTTGTCTTCTTCCGAAAGATGGGCAGCACTGCACGCGACTTCAGGCTTGGGGCTTTGCGTTTTGCAGCTACAACAACTCAGCCTGGGTCCCAGTTGCTCTCTCTCTCTCTCTCTCACACACACACAAACGTGTGCGCACCAGGGAAAAGAGTTTTTTAAAAAAAAAAATCTACGCAGATTTGGCATATAGTTTTCGAATTTATGTTTCTGAATGCGACTCTAGAAAGGGATTGGATTGTGTGAATTGTCACTGAGAATTTTATTCTCAATCTTTAATTTCCACGATCATTAATATTTAATAGCCGTTCCATGCATAAATATGTACGGAATAGACACAGATGTATATAGCAATAGTTACCACCTTTTTCTTTCATTTTTTTCTTCTTCTTCAGCCAACTCCGTGTTATAACTATGACGCATGATCTCACAGAATAACGCTGTAATAAACAACATTAGCAGCAAGAGCTAGGCAGTATGTGGTTTGATATAAGTGGGTCGATCGGGAGCCCACTTTACTGAAGCGGTACCGAAGCCACTTCGGACCCTTTGTCCTTTAGATTGGGTCAACAAAAACGGTAACTCCATTCAGCTCCATTCCAAACTAATCAGGCCCCTAGTGTTTGGGTATTCGTTAAGAGCGCCCAAGTTTGTAAGAAGGGGGTAGGTTTGGGTATTTAAATAAGGCTTCAAACATTGTGGATTAGGAATCCATGAAGAGAATTGTCACCATACCCGGGCTTCAATTGTCAGGTTCCATTTATATAATTTGTGCAGCCATCCATCTCCAACCTGCTTGGTTTAGCTTTAGAGACGCAGGTCCATGCTTTGATTATCCGACATAAAGGTGCTGATTAATTTTTCATAAATTCATTAGCTGTCAGATGCTATTCATGACAACATCAATAAGCACATAAAAATGAATTGCTTGGTAAAGTAGTGGTCATATTTCAAACATTCGCGCCTCATGCTACATTACGGGTCGCTTGGCTCCGATCTGGGATAGGAGAAAGAGCAAGCAATCTCTCAATGTCCACATTCCTTTTTTTCCAAATATAGCTTGCAAAAAAATTGACCATTCATATCTGTTGATTTTTCGTATCAGATTCTCAAGGATTAGACGTAAATTTATTTTGTACAGCTGCTTCATAGGTTAATTTAAATAAGTAACAGAATGTTTGAAGATATTGAATAAGCTGCATGAAGCAACACAGGATGAGAAGAAGGGAGTATTGGTAGCTGCAGCAGGAGAGCTGGACCAAACACTCCAAGAGTTCATATATACAGTTTAGACGGTGATGAGGAGAGGCTTCCTGTTTTGAAATGTTTGTAATCGATATTTGCTGCATTGTAACAGGGCTATGCAGTGGCAGCTGCAGCTTCTTCAGCCATTTGTGACACTGGCAGGAGGGTGCAGATGAGGTTACGGTCCCCATAAACATTATCCACACGCCCTGATAATGACAACCAAAAGTATTAGCTCTGCCATTACTTCAAGTATGGATGAATTAGTTTTTTTTATTCAGACTATAGAGTGAAGTCCAGTACCTGTAGTTGGCCAGAATTTGGAACCTCGGAGCCATGAAGCGGGGAATGCTGCATATTCCCTGGAGTAGGGTTTTGTCCATGTGTCGCCCATAAGCAGGGATGGTGGATGAGGAGCACCCTGCACATATATTTGATTCTCTTATATTTTCTGTAACAACATTTTTAAGTGAAAGGAACTGAAGGAGTTTCTGCATTGATCCTGTTATGCATGCACTGATTTTGTCTTACAGTAAAAGATTTAGCAGTGGGGAAATATTATAGAAGAAAAATAAATAAAACATGTTATTCTAAAATAATAAATGCACTAGTGCAGCTAGCTAAAAGAATTTTAAGCGAGTGCATTGATGCTGCTACATGTCTTTACCTTCAGGACATTGTTACTAATATCAGCTCTACCACTCTCAATCTCAGCAATTTCTTCCCTAATAGAAATGAGAGCATCACAGAACCTGTCTAGTTCTGCCTGCAAGAGGAATTAAATATGCTTTAGATATAAAAATGTTAATGAAGAAGAGATGAACTTGACAGAAGAGAATAGTCTTCCAACAATACTTTGCTTTCACTTTCAGTGGGTTCGATCATGAGTGTGCCTGGAACTGGCCAAGACATTGTGGGTGCATGGAATCCATAATCCATAAGACGCTTGGCAACATCTTCAGGCTCTATACCAGCAGTTGCCTGCAGTTAAGTCAAATCTTAGCAAAACTCATTATCAAGAAATAGAGGAAGATGAAGGTGAACAACCACAAAACTGTTGGTATAAAGCACCTTATAACCCCTTAAGTCAACAATGAACTCATGCGCAACAGTTCCATTTACTCCACAGAAAAGAATGGGGTAATGATTCTGCAACACCAAAGTTTAACATTAAGAATTAAATCAGACCAACTTCTCAGCAGGTCGGCTATCACTGTAAACTGAAACTACCTATTGACATCAAAGCATGGATAGAATAAATGGATACGAGAAGTTAAGATACCTCTAGACGCTTAACCATGTAGTTTGCATTCAAGATGGCAATCTTTGATGCATCAGTTAGGCCCTTAGAACCCATCATAGCTATGTATGTGTATGAAATGGGCAAAATAAGTGCCGATCCCCAAGGTGCTGCAGAAATAGTACCAAGTGGCTGAGCCTTTTCAGGCGGTGGTATTCCACCAGTTGGCACCTAACATTACAAGAAGGGTAACTGTTTTAGATCTCTTGAAAGAGTCCATGATAATCATCTTTTTCCACATGATATCAAATGGACAGAACCTATGACATCCAAATCATATCATATGCATTTCTATTATGTGATGTGACAGAACTATATGAATGTGAAAGAAGGATATTACTGTTTACAGCTGTTACAGTTAATGGTCTTCAAACTGTCATGGAACTCCACCTCAGAAATGTGCCATAAGATCATAAGAAATGCAATAACGGTAGAAGCATAGGTATAATTGCAACAAAAGTCATCAATTTTAACAACTGCGTGGTATGCTGAAGCCACATTAGAATTTCAATAATCAATACAACATTGTCCAGTAAAAAGGATTGCACAAATGAAGATAGTGCCATAAAGACTGCAGCAACCAGCAAAGTGATGCTCAAAACTAATATATTCCACAAAGACCATATCTACAATAAGAAACATTGATCCGAGATAAAAAATTATCATCATAAGAAAGCACATTAATGCGACGATTTCAAGGACCACAGAAGAGAAACACTACTGTTAGCATCATGAAGCATATGGCATGTAAAACAGATTTAGACAAAGGTACAAGGGAGCATATATTTAGAAAAGAGGAAAATTTAGCCGACAAGAAAGAAACAAAGAAGTATATAGAAAAAACAAAATCAAGTATACAAACATGTAGGTGGGAGACTTCATCAACAATTTTCAATTACGAGTATGAGCTAGACCAAAGGGCTGCTTGGTTGCCTCCATTTGAGCCTCAGATGCTGCACATGTTGCAGGTAGACAAGTCTAGGTGTTCGGTTGCTTGCAACTGGGTCAGAGTAGACAATTGAATTGCACCCTAAGGCCCTTCTGGTGCATCCAGAAATGTAGCTAAAAATGGCTTCATCCCTAGAAGCAGGTTCCAGATGCAGCCGTAAAGCTCTATCATCACCTCCCTTTCTCTCTAATAATCATATGACAATAATATTATCATGATTATAACAATAACAATTATTGTAATATTATCATAATTCTTATTATAATAGTTATTATATGATAAAATAATATTTAAATCATAACTTCATATAGTAATAGATAAATTATATATAAATATAATATAATTATGATTCGAAGATATACAAATATGATAATTATTAGTAAGAAGTATGATAATAATTATTATAATATATTTTATTAACAATAAAAATATTATTAAAATAAAAATAATTTGATCATTATATAAATTGATATTATATTACATTATATACTATATTATGGTATTATATATTATATTATATTGTATGACTATCGTAGTACATTAATTATATTAAACAACCAAACACAGTTTGTAGTTGCATTTTTCAGAGCTACATCTTGATATGCATGCAACCAAACAGCCTCTAAACCAAATCAGATGAGTGATACAGAATCAATGCAGCCCTCACCAATTACATCCTTTCTTCGAGTATAGGTATGTTAACATGAAAAATAGTAATGTTCAGCATGGAAATTTCTTGATGAATTTGGTGCAAGTTATTACAAGATGTACTCATTAGAAGGATAATGAGCAAATGAGTCAGAATAGGCAATTTTTTGGACACAACGAGATATGTAATATGTTATAAAAATTGACATGTCTTAACATAATATTTAAGTTTTTCAACTTCCAAATGTTAGTCAAACAAAAGTATCTTACCACAGGATGTGACGGTAAAAATGGTGCCAAATGTTTCTTCACACCAATAGGACCCATTCCAGGACCACCTCCACCATGTGGGATGCAAAAAGTTTTGTGGAGATTAAGATGGCAAACATCAGCTCCAATCCAGCCAGGGCTTGTCAAACCAACCTGTATACAATATAAACTTTTTGTCAGAAAATGGGAGAAAATTTCTAAAATATGCTCTGCAAAGGGAGGGGGCAATGCAAGCTCTTTCCTTTAAAACATACAATCATACAGCAATACCATATGATGACCCCAATAAGAATTCCTGACTGTCATGCACAACAACCTTATTTGCAAGTTTAATTAGTAGAGTGGTTTGGAATCATTACCACCAATTTCCCCCAATACCAAAATTGTAGCTATTGTTGAATCATTAATCAAGAAATTACACCCATGTATATAAGATATAATCAGAGTGCATATACCTATCAGGAGTTCTGTTTAAATGAGAAAAGAAAACTAACCTGTGCATTCATGTTAGCTCCATCCATGTAGACTTGCCCACCATTATCATGAATAATTTTGCAAATCTCATCAATGCCTTCTTCATAGACTCCATGAGTTGACGGATAGGTAACCTGAAGAAGTTAATAAATATCATAAAAGTGCCAGTGGCTGTTAAAAACTCCATAGCATGCTCTTTTAACCTTTCAAAATGAGCATGCATCAATGAAATCCAATATCATTTTAACCTATGATGACAAGATTGAACTACCATGCAGTAAAATGCTCTTGGCAGCTGCACCACCAAATATTATGCAAAAGTTATCATTACACATCAGAATATTTGCATCACTACCTTTGCAATATAAAGACCACAAGCATAAAGATAACAACAATATAGATAAAATGATTTTTAAAGAAGAGACACTATTTCCTTATAAATTGTAAATGGAGAAGATGCAGCATTCATACCATCAGAGCAGACAAATTGTCTTTATGTGCTTCAGCAGCTTTTCTTACTTCCTCAATGTTAATATTACCCTTGGAGTCAGTTCCAACAGCCACTATTTTCATTCCACACATAGCTGCACTCGCAGGATTTGTCCCATGAGCTGAGACTGGTATGATGCAGACATTCCGATGGCTTTCTCCTTTTGCCTGCAGTTTGTGACCAACAAATATACAAATATCCAAAACAGATGAAGACCTAAACTCTATATCTTCAGATGATGAACAATTGAATATGGTAAGCAATTTGATGATTCAAACATTCAGAAACCATACCATATGGTAAGCACGAATAACCATGAGCCCTGCATATTCTCCAGCAGCACCAGCGTTTGGTTGCAAAGAGAATGAATCAAATCCCGTGATTGTACACAAGAGTTCACCCAAATCTTTGAACATTTCCTTTTAATTATTGAAAAAATTAAAATGGGTTATGTCAAAAATTCACATTTCCTACAGATTATGATGAATTTGACATGGTGGGCATTAATCATCAGGGGGAGAATTCTATTACCTGATATCCCTGAGCCTGTTCAGCAGGGGCAAATGGGTGAATATCTGCAAAATTGGGCCAAGTCACGGGCATCATCTCTACGGTAGCATTCAGTTTCATGGTGCAAGACCCAAGAGGAATCATGCTGTGGCATAATGAAAGATCTTTCGCTTGTAACTTATGCATGTATCGGAGAAGCTCATGCTCCGTGTGGTACCTGGAAGGCAAAGAAAACAACTATAAGGGCTGCTGAGATACACCATGACAACTAGCAACATAGGGAAAAGGCTCATACGAATGGAAGATTGGGTGTGTCAGATACGGGCTATCTCTAACAAGCCCACTTGGAATTGCTGGTTGAACCTCAGGTGCAAGAGATGCAGCAGTAAAGTTTACCTGAGAATTTGAACAAATATAGGCTCTTTTTCCACTATGCAAAGAAACAACTTTCATCTTAGAATTAGTATGCTGTTCAGCAAAAACTACTTACAGGCTTGCCACAAGCAAACACTTTGAACAACTTGTCCACATCCTCCAGCGTTGTAGTCTCATCAAAAGACACAGTTATCTACAGTGTTACAAAACAATTATATCAAAACCAGCAACAACTTACGGGAAGAATCATACATACATCTCTAAGGAACCGACTCCTTCAATTAAAGAGAAAGTGGATAGAATTATATACCGTGTTTGAGTCCACAAGCCGCAGGTTCATTTCATTCTTGTAAGCCTCTTCTACAATCGCCTTTGCATCAGGACACGTAACCTTCACAGTGTCAAAGAAGGGAAGCTCTTGGACTTTCACGGTTCCAATTTTCTTCAGACCATGTGCAAAAGTACAAGCAAGACCATGAACCCGATCGGCTATGGCCTTCAGGCCTTCAGGCCCATGGTACACGGCGTACATTGCAGCCATATTCGCAAGCAACGCCTAAAAGTCGGATTTTTCCAATACAATTCTTTTATCAGCAATCCATCAAATGAATGAATCAAAAGTTTTTGATATCAACTGGGCAAATCAGCAAACAAATCCCAGACCTGCGCAGTGCAGATGTTGCTAGTGGCCTTGTCCCTCCGAATATGCTGCTCCCGGGTCTGCATCGCCATCCGGAGCGCCGGCTTCCCGCTGGAATCCACGCTGACTCCGATGATCCTCCCGGGCATCATCCTCTTGTACTCCTGCGACGTGGCCAGGAACGCCGCGTGGGGGCCTCCATAGCCCATCGGCACCCCGAACCTCTGCGCCGAACCAACAACGATGTCGGCCCCGAGCTCGCCCGGCGGCTTCAGCATCGTCAGCGCCAGCAAATCCGTCGCCATCACGACCTTCACCCCGCTCGCATGCGCGTTCTTGACGAACTCCCCGTAGTCCAAGATCTCGCCTTCCGTCCCAGGATACTGAATCAGGACACCGCAGACATCATTGGAGCGGTAATCGAAGTCCTTGAGGTCGGCGACGACGACGTTGAGGTCGAACCCGCCGGCCCGGGTCTTGCAGACGTCGATGGTCTGGGGGTGGCAGTTGGAGGCGATCAAGAAGGTCTTCTTCTTGCCGCGCTGGATGTTGTTGCACATGGCCATGGCCTCGGCGGCGGCGGTGCCCTCGTCGAGGAGGGAGGCGTTGGACATGGGGAGGGCGGTGAGGTCGGTGATCATGGTCTGGAAGTTGAGGAGGGACTCGAGGCGGCCCTGGGCGATCTCGGCCTGGTAGGGCGTGTACTGGGTGTACCACCCGGGGTTCTCCATGATGTTGCGAAGGATGACGGCGGGGACGAAGGTGTTGTAGTAGCCCATGCCGATGAAGGACTTGAAGACCTTGTTCATGGAGGCGAGGCGTTTCATGTGGGCGAGCATCTGGGACTCGGTGAGGCCGGCGTCGAACTTGGGGAGGGTCATGGGGGCGATGCGGATGGACTTGGGGACGGTGGTGTCGATGAGAGTGTCGAGGGAGGGGAAGCCGCAGAGCTCGGCCATGCGGGCCTGGTCGTCCGGCGAGGCCGAGTTGTGGCGCCGGGGGAAGGTGTCGCTGGGGCGGAGCGACTCGACCGAGATCCACCGGAACTGATGGCTGGCATTGCGGAAGGGGGAGGGGAGTAGTCGGCGGCTGCGTGG
Organism: Elaeis guineensis; assembly: GCF_000442705.2. Lineage (NCBI taxonomy): Eukaryota > Viridiplantae > Streptophyta > Magnoliopsida > Arecales > Arecaceae > Elaeis > Elaeis guineensis. The sequence continues at coordinate 123,589,275 of NC_025994.2, read as the reverse complement.
CGGCGGGTGGCGGAGTTCGCCGGGAAGATGGACGGCGCGAGGGAGGAGAGGTGGCGAGGGGCGTTAGCCGCCGGTGGCTGGGATGGCTTGGATTGGGAGATCAGGCGGCGGAGGATCGCCCGGCAAGCTAGTTTTCGAGCTCGATCCATTGGTCGAACAGTGATAAGAGAGACAGAGATTTCTCTCTCTCTGTTGTGTTTCAAAGGACTCAGGGGCGGAGGAAGCAAGAAGAGCTACAGGGGTCCGAGCCCCACCTTGACCTCCTCCGACTCCGGCGGCTACGAGTCCGAGTTGTTGTTTAAGGCTATACTTGTGGTATCTGGTCTCTTTAACGGTTGTCTTTAAGACTGTAATGTGGCGAAGCAAATGATGCGGGAGATTCTGGCATTCTTGATTTCTTATTTTATATTTTTTTAATAAATTAAAAATTAAAAATTGACAAAAAAAATATAGTAAATATTGTTTTTTTAACTGCTTTTGAAATTAAAATAAAACACAGTATAATAATTTATAGTAAATAGAACAAAATTAACTTCCCAAATAGCAAGCCAACTAATGTGGATAGAAAAGATTAAAGAAAAAGGATATAACCTTTTGGAATTAAATTTAATATAAAAAAATTAAATTTGATACAGTGAGCGACGTCTGAGGCATTAAAAAAACATAGCTCCTAAAATTTCAAACTAATTAACTAAAATAATTAATAATTTTTCAATCATTTGAATAGAATTTGTCAAATATAGCAGCAAGTTTTAATGATAGCCGAGCACAACTTTCTATTATTAATAACATATATGCATGTTGAACAAAAAATATTAAATAAATAAAAATAATATAACTTTTTAAATTTCATACGAGCTAATAAAAATCAAAGGGATATGATAAAGAGGAGAAAAATACAATACATTTTGAATGGAAGCCAATGCAAAGATGATTGAATTTCATATAATGAACAAAGATTTAGATGCTAAAAGTTATTACTTCTCATATTCCAAGTCAGCCAACCAAAATAAACAATAACATTCTAAGCTCTTGGACATGAAGTCAATCAAATAAAGTAATAAATTTAAATAATAATCAAGTAATTCATTAATACCTACATTCATGCAATGAATGAAGAATACTACAAAAATGAAGATTTTATTTTACATATAAATATGATAGATATTTAAGAGTAAAATTATAAAAATCAAAATATAATATATTTTCTACATTATTTTTTATAAAAATATTATTTTTATTTTAAAATAAATAAAAATTTTGATTTTGATTTTTTTTATTTTTTAAAAATAAAAAATTTATATCTTTTATTATTACCATTGATACCATCATTATCATTGTATCGTTATTTTATTTGCAAAACTATCATCTCCACCACCATCATCATGCTATCATCGTCATGCTATCATCATTATAAGCATCATTTTTATACCATCACCACTATTATTTTCATCATCACCACCATCTCACTATTACAATTATCTCTATTATTACTATCTTTATCACCTTCCATCTCCATTGTGATGCTATTATTACCACTGTCCCTACCAGATCACTGTAGTTTTTATTGTCTCCATGGCATCCTCAAGGCTCCATTACTACAATTATTTCTGTCACATTACTAACATCTTTATTGTTATTTTAATTATCACCACCGACGGAGCCATTATCTCGGCCATCATCATCGTTGCCCACAATCATCGTATTATAGTTTGCAACATAAATAACTATATCAAATATGCATATATTGTTGTTACCAAAAAAAAACATGCATATATTTTTAAAATTAAAATAATAACCGAATAAAAAGTATTCTTTATTTTAGAAAATGAATAGAAAAATAAAAAGGTTATATCAAATGTTGATTTTTTTAAAAATCTAGATCCGGGGAGGTGGTTTTGGTTGGTGGGTGGTTGAGGTGGGGGCACGAATGCTTTAGAAACTAGGAACCCGGCCGATGCGGGAGAAGTGGACGGTTAAGGCTGACGTCGTGGGGTGATTCCCTTCTGCACCGTAACACGGCAGCATGATCCACTTATCTTGGAACGGGAGGCGTAGCATCCCAGACAGACAGGATGAAGTTTGGGTGGACGCGAAATCATCTGAATACTGTTTTTTTTTTTTTCTTTTCTTTTATATTTATGAAAATACGATATTAAAAGGAAAAAAAGAAGTGGAGGAGACGAGAGGTGGCCGTGGAAGGGGAAGGGAGAGAGGACAATTGGCGAGGAGGGGAGTCACGGGCGGCTTATCGCTATCTTGGACCTCAGAAAGATGGGCGGAGGTAAAATATGACACACTTCACCAGGAGTTGTTTTTCTTTTTTCCTTTTTCTTGTTTTTTATGTGATTCACACGATATGGAGTCGGGGAAGGCGTAAATGGAGTCAAGTGCAAGGTTGAGGAGTTAGCTTTCAGTTCACTCGGCTACTGGTGCCCGCCGAAAATAATCTCTGGGAATTTGAAGAGGTCCAAGGTTCGGAATGTCTTTTTCATCACCAACCACCACCAAATTTTAGATGGAAAGATACGGAAGCGGTGGATTTGATAATTAAATCAGTCCAAAGGAAGTGCGACCTTCCGTTCACCATAAAAAGGTGGGGATCAATCCTTCCCATTTTCAAGCAACATAAATGCACCCTACCTATCTTTAAAAAATATATTATTATTAGCAAAATGTCACATGCTGTTTTCCTCGCATAAAACCCAACCATGTAACCATTAGCACCACAACAAGACATTGGCACTCAGCCAAATCACCGTTCGCAAAACGTTAATCTCCCAAGCCGGTAACTTAACAAATTCCTATTGGGCTTCCGATTCGTATCATGCCTCTATGCATCTCGGAAGCAGATTAGGTGTCGAAAGCATCCCAACCAATGCCTTCCCCTCAATTTCTTAATTACCCGTTGGCATGTCAGACACAAATGGCGGATCCAAACACCCAGATCAGCCCGCCCCTCTCTGCTCTCTTGTTGTTGGGTGCCCACTCCCTCAGACAGAACTGCGATCAAGCCATCTCTCACGAACAAGCAAATGATATCCAATCAATTAAAGGTGAAAAAAATGGTTTCCACCATACCTGACAAGTGGCCTCGCTTCTGCGCGCAAAATTATATCATCCCACAAGTCCCAGTTACGTTGTGTCCAATGCGGGTCGAGTCAAGCTCTGGTGAGTTTTCTAAGATCTCCGTAAAGTTAAAAGTAAATCCTTAGCCATTGAAAAACGTTAACATAGTAATGAAGTTCAATGAAGATTCAATGACGAAGCAATTATGTAGTAATTTAGCTCGGCAGTGTCTATGACTGCTACCTCATCTCTTCTAATACAAGCCTTTGTCAAAGCTCGCATTAGACTCTTGGGAATCTCTTGAAGTAGCAGCAATGAACAATATGGAACACATTCTCCACTCAAGATAGAGATCTGTCTCAAAGCATATAGATGCATGCGTACACAGATACATACATGCATCAAAGCACATACACATCACATGCATATATAAACATGCATGCATGACATACACACACACGCATACATACACACGTACATGCGTGTGCACACACATACATACAAACACATGCACACACGTACATACATGTATGTATATGCAGTTTGAGTATCATCTCACATAGTTTCATAAGCAGCTCACAAGATATTGAATCCATATTTTGAAATGCCATGACTTAAAGCCAATGAAATGCAAATCCTCTTTTAAACATTCCTGTCATCTATTTGCACTTCATGAAACTTTCAACATGAAATTCTGCATGATGATGTTCTAAGCTGAATTTTAACATTTTTATATAAACAATAGAAGCAAACAGGATGGTGACAAACAATGACAATGGGTAACAGTGACATAAAAATGTGACCAATAATATTTGAGAATTATTTGTCGACCGTACAAGCATATAGTAATCATTCCTTCCAACAAATTTAAGAAGATCAGAACAGTACTGCTAACATGGTACTTAATGGTGTTCTGCAATAGATTGGAAAATGATATGGGCCCTCCAATGTTTCAGATATATGCAGAAAGCAATAAAGTAGGGCTTCCCTGAGTTTGAATAGCACCAGCTTTTTGAAACAGGTTGCCTAGCGATGCATTTATATTTAAGTGTTGGAGGAAGTAAGAAGCATGGATGCCCATGTAATTCATAATAACATTAGTTTTGCGCCCGCATTTTGCGTGCAGATTCTAGATCACATAATTTATTATTTTTTAAAATTAATCATTTATTTTAATAATAAATAAGCAATAGATAATTTAAAAATTAATATTAATAAATAATATAAATCATCAATAATGAAAAATTTTTTTTCAAACAATATTCAATCATTGCAAATAACAATTTCATAAAATTCGAAACGATAAATCTATGATAAAATAACAGTTTATATATTTATCTATCTAAATTTCTAATGTCAATCCAAATTTTCAACTACATATAATGATAGTGGATTGAATGATGAATAATCATTAATGACTTATGGAACTCCAATTTAATTCAGATGAATAGATTTTAATTGCGAGAGTAAAATTGTCGGTTTTATGCATTCCATTCCATGACAGCCAGTTACGCGAAAAGTTCGTGGAAAGCTACAAACAAATTGCACAACCCTATTGGACTGAGAATTCTTCACGTTATCTGTGGACTCGGCATCTAATATCTGGTAATAACTTGACATCTGCAATTACAGATTTCTTTACAGTTTATAAATATGTGCTAATGGGAAATCGAGCATAGCATCGGATACACCAACAGCAGTGCCTGAAATAATATGAATTACAAACAAGTGTTGGCATTCTTCAGTATGTAGGATGGCAGTGATGAGCCATGACCAGATGTAACATTCGTTTACTGATAAGAGAAACAATCTCTAGATTCAACGACTATCAGAAACCGCAACAAAATTTATAACTAAACCTAAGAATTAAGGAATCGTTCCTGCTGCAGTCCAAGAAAATTCCCAACCAGTCATGAATATTATATAAGATGAGCAATGAAAAGTGAAAACACGATGAGGATCTCGAGGTGAATGCTTGGTTATCTCAATGCTTGACTTGATCGTATGAAAGTGAATAATAATAAGCAGAAAAACCCACAATCTCATGATGAGATTGGCTACTTCAAGATTCAGAAACCTACTGCCCATTTTAATCATTCTAATCTCTCAGATGATATAGAACAAGAAACATGGAGAAACTTTACATTGCTGGATATGTGCCGGTGACATCTCATTGTGTGCCAAATTCGCTTCTACAAACCCATGCAGTGCATAGGTAACGTAGGCTGGAAACTCACAAGGCGTGCCAGAACACAGACATGCAAAAGAGATGGAAATATCATAAAGTCTGAAACTATTCTAACAATGATTTCAGGCAAACTAAAGCAACTGATTTATTTCATCCTGACTTTGCAAAAGATAGCGAACATCACATGGAAGCAAAGGCATCTGCCCACATCCCCAAATTCCACCGAGTACAAGTTCAAGTGCTTGGCAGAAGAACAGAATTTGGAAATGATGCTGACCCATTATTTGGAGCACCATTTAGATTCAGAATGGTAGTGACCAAGTTGTATATCTCGACATTCTTAAATGATGGAATTTTTCGACCCCTTTCAAATCGGGGTCCATGGGCTATGAAAATGGTCCTCATTGAAAACAATGCATTGTCATATCCATGAGCTCCTCCACACTCAGAGAATTCCGATGTTCTGTTCTGCACGACAGTGTACGCCTCGCCCAACATCCCTATGATTGGTGGAATCCTGGAACTGGCAGAATAATGGAGCCTTTCAGGCAAATCCTCCTTAAGAAACATTCTTAGATATTCCCCATTCTCAACCTTCCCTGAGCTCAACCCTTCATTCATTTTGGCCACCACCTCCGATGAAGAAACCTCGGCCGGAGGTCGGATTGCCAGCAATGGGCTATAGGACTGTACCCAACTCTCTGGAATTTGAACCCATGGAGCCAAATCATCCAGAAAGATGGTCTTTTTCCGGCAGACGCCGACCATTCCGTGATCACCCAGCATAATCATGGTGACGTCCTCAAAGATCCCTCTTCGTTCGAGCCCGGCGATCAATCTGCCAATCATTTGATCGACGCGAGCTACTGCCTTAGTGACCTCCGGATCGTCAGGGCCAAGTTCATGGCCTTGGAGATCAGGTTGCTCCAAATAGAGCATCATGAGTGCAGGGATCTCACCGCTAGGGAGATCGAAGAACCCCAAAAGAGTGTCAACTCGTTGCTCGAACGGCACCGAGCCATTGTATTTAGGGCAGAATTTAGGAGGGCAAGTCCAGGAGCCTTTGATTACCTCGGAGCCGGGCCAGAAGTAGGTGGCGGCGGCGACGCCCTGGGCGGCGGCGGTCTGCCAGAGGGGCTCCCCGAGCCACCAGTGAGGCTCGTGGCTCGCGGTGGTGAACCAGTCGCCGGTGACCGGGTCGGTGAAGTAGTTGTTGATGATGCCGTGGTAGGGTGGGTAGAGGCCGGTGGCGATGGAGTAGTGGTTGGGGAAGGTGAGGGAGGGGAAGACCGGGATGAGTCCCTCCTCCGCCTCGGTGCCGGCGGCGATGAGTTGGCGGATGTTGGGGGTCTGGGTCTTGAACTGGTACCCGAAGCGGAAGCCGTCGGCGGAGACGATGATGACGACCGGGCGGGAGAGTTTGGACGGGGGCCGGGCGGTGGGCGCGGAGGCGGAGCGGCTGGAGGCAGTGGAGGCGATGGCGACGGCGACGAGGGCGAGGAGGACGAGACAGGAGCAGAAGAGGGTGGTGCGGTATCTTCTGGTGGACGAGGTGGGATGAAGGAGAGGTTTTGAGGGGTCTTCTCTCAATTGGGAGGCGGAAGAAGGGGAACCCATTACCTCTTCTCCTCTTTCACACACTAAAGACCGCTACTCAAGAGTAACGAGGAGGGATCTCTCCTGCTTGCCTTCCCTTTTTAGCTTTCCCTGCTCTAATTAATATTGCAGCAAAGCGGGAAAAAAACAAGTGAGCAAAAAAAAGCGGGGAAAAAACAATAAAAAAAGGTGGAAACCTTCTGACAAGAAGAAAATGTAGGATATCTGGAAATTGGAACTTAGCTTGCTTGAAGCTATGAATTTTTGAATTTAATACCGAGTTTGGGTTTTTCTAGGTAAGTAGAATAAATAGCCCCGTTGCAGCTGTGGGAGAGAGGTTGGCAGTTGACTGGGAGAGAGAGGCAGGTAGTTCAGCTTTGTCCGGTTCTTACGAGTGTAAGGTCCTCCACGAAGAAGGGATGGGGAGGAAACTTACCCACGCTTAAGCTTGTACGGCTTGGTTTTCCTTCGAGTCAGACCATGTTTTCCTTTGGTCTGTGTGCAGCAGCCTAGAAGGTCTGCAGGAAGAGAGGATGCATGGAATGGTTGGGAAGCACTCGTGACACTGCTTCTTCTTACTCTGTGTTTGAGGGGGCAGAATCGTTCACTTAATATAGCCTCTAAAGATTGCAGATGGGCCCGGGGATTCGGTAGGGATCTCGATGTTTTATCATTTTCCCCCTGTTCTCGCGTTAGAAATGAAGATCACGTATCTCTCGGTTTCCTGATTTTTTATGGACGGATATGTTCATTAAATGGATTAGGTTACTAGTAGCCTGATGCGTCCATAATATATTCTGCGATATGTCCATAAGATATCCATCTATGCTTTTGAGGAACCCAGCTCTAATTAATTTACTAAATCTACACTTATTCATGCTGATCCAAAAGGATGCGGACCATTTTAGCTACTACGAGCGTTCAAAAGGATTATCAAATTCGATATAGATTACTTTAGTTACTATGCATATATAAAGACTATTAGATTTTGTTGTGGCCAACTCTCCATCGTCTGTCGTCGGGAACTAACACCTGTAAGACAACGTCCACACTGATCGAATTTATATCCGACGGAAACCTTCCGATGCTTAAATTAGAGAGAGAAATTGGTGAACAGTAGATGTCAATATTCAGAATAGCAGAGTTCTGGTCAGAAGTGACTTATCAGTCCTATTTTCCTTACCCTCTTTTATAGACGAGGTTCTTGTAACCGTCGGACGTGATCCCATATTTTATGGTGTTAAATCATCAGACCATAATCACGTGTGGGTCATTAATTTCTCAATTATGGCGCGTGATGTGCGGCCGGTAACCGTTCGTGACGATTAAGGCATATTGAGCAGATTAGCCGACTGTATGTCGGTAGTAGGTACGGTCGTCAGTTGATGATTCTGTTGTATCATTGGTCACCGGCCATAAGTCGGTGACATTTGTTCAATCAGTTAATGAAGAGTCGGAGTCGTCAGTTCGATCGATGCTCCATCGAAATTGCGCGTTTGACCGGTCGACTATTGCCGAATCAGAGTCGATCAGTCAGAGTCATACGTTTGGTTGGTCGGCTATTATCGAGTCAGAGTCATGGAGACCAAAGTCAGGGTCAGTGGGTTTACCCCAATAGTTGCCTCCCACTCTTAAGTCTAAAGTGATCCAACATGTAAATTGTCACGTGGTTTATCACATTAGATGAAGAGAGTTCTATCACATCGAGCCTTGATTTTGACGTCGATTCCTTCGAGATACGGGTGATCTGCTATTTTGTGGTATTGACAGCTACAGTCGTCAGTTACACTGACCGAACAATTCGATATCAATTGTCAGTGTCAGGCATCGTTTCGAAAAGTCGATTCGACATCAAATGATATGATTCTGATAAGTAGATTCGTTCCACGTGTCCGGATGTTATTGGATCGAAATTATTCACGCGGATAAGGGTGACGTAGTTTAATCTGGAACAGGTGCGTCAAACCATCCGACCAATGATCGATCCAGATGTTGCTACGTATCGTCATCTAGTGGATCTTCAATTTGACCGCTCTCATCTCGACCGTTAAGGGATCCTATATATATAGGATCGCTCTCAACTAAATTTTTACTTTTTCACTGTCTTTGGTGGTGCTGGGATTCTGTCGGGTTGTTTTTCCAACACCCAAGGTTATCGCCAGAGCCGGCCCTGAGGCGGGTCAAATTGGGCGACCGCCCCAGGCCCCAATTTTTTTTTTTTGGGTAAACGAAATGCCATTTTTTCTTTCCCGAGTCCTGACTCCCAACGGCTCCCAAGCCCCAGCAAGAGCTTTTTAGCTTTCGTCATCTCGATTTCTCTCGTAATTTCTCATCACCTCACAATGCCTTTCTCCCTGTTCTTTTTTTAGGTAAACCAAACGTCATTCTTCCTCTCCGGAGTCCCGACTCCCCAAACAAAACGCCATTCTTCCTCTCCCGAATCCCGACTCCCAATGGCTCCCAAGCCCCAGCAAGAGCTTTTTAGCTCTCGTCATCTCGATTTCTCCCGTAATTTCTCATCACCTCACAACGCCTTTCTCCCTGTTCTTTTTTTGGGTAAACCAAACGTCATTCTTCCTCTCCGGAGTTCCGACTCCCCAACGGCTCCTAGCAAGAGCTTTTTAGCTCTCGTCATCTCGATTTCTCTCGTAATTTCTCAATTCTCATCCCCTCTCATCGCCTCGCAACACCTCCCTTGATTCTATATAGATCAAGCTATCTTTTCATTGAAACATAGGTTTGAACAATTTCAATTATATGAAAATAATTTTGAATTTTTATTTGATTTCAAAACATTAATTTCATTGGATAAAGAAAGTTTGAAAAAATTTTATCTTAATCTTCAAAGTATTTTAACAAATGATAATCATTATGATCTTGATGGGATTGATTTATTTTCCGAATTAAAAGTTCTAAAAGTAATTATGCCAAAAGAAAAAAATACTGCTATGAATATATTTAATTATATTAATGAAATAAATTGTTATCCAAATGTATCAATTACATATAGAATATTATTGACCATACCTGTCACCGTTGCCTCTACTGAAAAAAATTTCTCAAAATTAAAATTATTAAAATCATATTTACGATCAACGATGTTACAAGAAAGATTAAATGGTTTAGCTATACTATCTATTGAAGAAAAATTATTGTCAAATATTGATTACAAAGGAATTATAAGAAATTTTGCATTACAAAATGCACGTAGATTAATTTTTTAATGATAATTAATATTTAAAATATATTAATTTTTAATAGAGAAGCTCTATTTTTTTATTTGGCCCCAGGCCTAAAGAATGTCAGGACCGGCCCTGGTTATCGCTCCTAGCTTTCAGATCAACTTTGCCTTTCTTTCGAGTCCTTTCTTCTTTCTTCTAAAGTCTTCTGTTTTCTTCAAAGTAATTCTCATGGCTAGGGCTTCTCCTTCTCGAGAAGATCGATCGAAGAATCTGACTGATGAGTCCCAATCGAGTCCAGATGTGGAGTCCTCTTCACTTTCGAGACCGAATGTCGAATGGCTCCGGGAGTAGTTTTGTATCCCGGAGCAGTTTCAACATTTCATCCCTGGAGCCGATGGTCGGGTGAATAAGCTGTTATTATGTGCTTCATATCCTCGTCTAAGCCACACAACCAAAGATGCTAATGACGGTGGATGAAAATCTTAAGCTCTTTTTGTTTCCGTAAGAGTGGGTCAAGCTGTTGATGTGGTCAGCCAAGCGAGATAGTTGATGCGTAGTCGTTGATAGCACCAAAAATAACTCTACTCACTACGTAGGTAGGATGAGTCGAGATCGTATCCTCAGGGACCTTGGGCTAAGTTGAGATTGCAAGATAAAAGAAAGAAATATTGTTTTTGATTTAGAAAATAAATTATCTTAAAATTAAGGTAATTAGAAAATAAAGAACTTGAGAGTTTTGAATTAATTTGCACTAGCAGAGTTGTATCTCTTTTTTAACTAAATATATGTGATTAATTTTAGAAAAAATACCTGTCTTTCCTCGGCACGCTCCGTACCCGTAGATCACGGTGCGTCTCCGGAAAGTACTAGGTAAACAACTCTTCTTTCCTCGGCACGCCCCGTATCTGTAGATCACGGCGCGTCTCCAGAAAGTAAAAGTTGTTCCTAATATTAATCTAACAAGAAAGCATAAATAAAAGCACATGAAAGAAAACAAATAAAGAACTCATGACAATTTAAATAAAAAGCATAATCTTTATTGCATATAAAGAAATACAGGAAAGTTTAGAACAATAAACCATCTCTGTATCGTTACAAAATTTCTTCTCCACTTTCGAGACTGCTAGCCTAGCTGCTCATGAAGTAGTCCCCTTTTATTTCTCTATGCAAGGCTCTAGAAGAATTTCTGGGCTCCCCCTCTAATGGGAGTACAAAAGCTTTTTTATAGGTATTAGGAGAGAGGAGTTTTACATGATTTTCCGATGTGAGACTAAAATAAATATATAAATTTTTCCACTTAAGGTATTTCCAAATAAAAATTTTTTTCTTTAATTTGCTCGCCACTGTGTCTGCGGTGCGCGCCTGCTTGCGTCCGTCCCGCCCGCATCTACGCTCACCCGCGCGCCCACGAGCTCACGCCGCGTCCATTCCTCACGCGTTCCGCGTCCTGCCCGCGTCCACGCATTCATGCGCGCCCAGGGAAAATCAACGTGAACCAACCTTTTCACATACCAAAAAGAAACTTTTGTTTCTTTACAATGACATCTGTATCCTTTTGGATACTTTGCATAGTATCTTCATTTTCTATAATACCGGATGCGTCTTTCTTTTATTTTAATTTTATTTTAAGTCCAAATTTCTTCAAACTTGAGTCTTTTTGATCTATGAATCGGACTCTTTGTATCAGCGATCATCTTTCTTGTAAAACATAAAAAGAAGTATCAAATTTTTAATAAATAAAATAAATTAAATATGATTTTCTGCTTTAAATGACTTAAATTAAGTGTTTATCACACCCCCCAACTTGAATTTTGCTCGTCCTCGAGTAAAATAGATATATCAGCATTGTGTACTGACTCGATTTTGAATCAAAAATTAGATTAGGCATCCCAAAAGGTAGATGATACTTCGTCAGACCATTAAAGAGATATTTCATTGGATTATCAATTTGACCCAATTAGTGGTTGAGTATTAACTAAAGAAATTTCAGAGCTTTTCTTTCACCAACTCCCCACTTTACTCTTTAAATCCTCTAACTTAATGGGAAAGAGGTTTATTATCTTCTTGCAATTTAGTCCCCTTAATATATATATATATATATATATTATTATTATTATTATTATTATTATTTATATATATATATAACATTGCCTATCTTTTTACGCGAACCACAACGCTTACTTAGGCGAAAGGGCCCGGTTACTCAGTAGGAAACCAATGTTGTTATTTTTTTTTTTTTTTTTTTAAAGAGAATTTTTGCATACCTCGATCTTTCCTCTCAATTTCTCATGAAGCAAATTCTTTATTGAGATCAGTAAGAAGAGGGTTGTAGAATCACTCCTAAAATTTGGTCTAGTTTAAACCCTACCATTCATTGGGTTTTCTTAATAATTTATTCCTCAGTATCTCTAAAATTATCTTGACCGTTAATCATTCATTTATTAGGATGCCTAATTGACTCTTAATCAAAATAAAATTTGAATACACAAAACTAATTATTTCTGACCATACTCGAGGATTTGATTAATTTTCTTTCCCCCCCAACTTAATCTACATTGTCCTCAATGGAGTAGGAAAGCAAAGAAAATAAAAGGAGAGAGTGCACCTGGGATAATTTTGCTTTGGAAGTTGAAGATAGCTTCATTGATTAATAGGTTCTTGTTCTAAATTTCTGTAGCTGCGGTAAAGTAAAAATATGAAATCGTTGGGTTGCCTCCCAATAAGTGCTAAGTTTTACGTCTTCAGCCAGACGTCAAGTTTATTAACAGACTCTTCCATACAGAGTGGTCCTTTATTCTTTAAAAAAAATGATGATCAGTTAAAACAAAATAGAAGAAATTTGAGTTGCCTCCCAAAAAGCGCTAAGTTTTACGTCTTCAGCCAGACGTCATATGCAATAAAACCAATAAAAGATGGGCAATGGCTCATACTTGATTGTCCATGGAGGAGTGATTTTATCATGTGGTGTATCCAATAATATGTTAACTTCTTTCATATATCCCTTAAAGTCATACACTCCAAAGTGAGCCAAGCAAGTATCTAAGGGGTCAGGTGCTAGAATTATGGGTGTTGCATCTTCTATAATGTCTTCTAGTGTATCTACTTCGAAGCAACTATCCATTGATGGTCCTTGGGAAGCACCAAACACATTCAGTCTCAGTTTCTTATTCCCAAACGATACGTCCATGACTCCTGTCCTACAATTGATGCATGCATTCACCGTAGCTAGGAAGGGTCGTCCTAAGATAATGGGAATTTGTCTGGGGTTGCCACTTAATTCCATATTGAGAATCAGAAAATCAACTGGAAAGTAAAACTCATCTACCTTGACCAAGACATCCTCAAGCATTCCACGTGGTTTCTTAATTGATCTGTCGGCTAACTGTAATGTGACTGATGTGGGTTTCAGTTCTTCGAATCTAAAAAGTTCATACACCGAACTAGGTAAAAGATTCACACTTGCCCCTAAATCTAGAAGAGCTTTTTCAATATGATAATCTCCTATAACACAGAAAATGATGGGGGCTCCTGGGTCCTTAAGCTTTGGAGGAGTGGCATGCTGGACGACAGAACTAGCCTGTTCAGTGAGGTGTACTTTCTTTGGGATTTGTGATCTAGATTTACGTTTTTGGATACACAAATCCTTCAAAAATTTGGCATAAGCAGGGACCTGTTTGATTGCGTCTAGAAGGAAAAGATTAATTTGGACTTGCTTAAACAATTCCAACATCTCATCGAGTTTTCCTCCCTTCTTATCTGCAGGAATAGGGGCTTTCAGGGCATCCAAAAATGGGACTTTAGGCAAGTAAGATAATTTCGGTGCAGTTGGTTCCTTCTCTATTTTCAGGTCCTCCTTATTTTTGGGTGATTTGGCTTCGGTTAGAGGTTTAGGGTCAGTCTCATTGGTTTTACTAGTGTGTTCAATGACCTTCCCACTTCTCAGAGTCATGATTGATTTGGTATGTTCAGAAAAAGCTTCTGGGGTATTATAACTCTCAATCACAAATTGCCCTCTTGGGTTGCTCTCGGATTGGCTAGGTAATTTTTTTTCTTCCCTCCTACTGAATGCAGTCGCTAGTTGACCTATTTGGGTCTCTAGGTTAGCAATTGATTGTGTGTGGGAGTTAAGGATCTGAGTGTTGACTTCTAATCGTTCTAGTGTTTTCAGAACTTTTTTCTCAAAAGCTGAGCTGTGACCAGTAGTAGATGGTTGAGGAGCATTTTGAAATTGATGGTATGATCCATGCCTATATGTTGGATCCTGATATTGAGGGCAGGACCAACCACTGGTTGTGGTCTCCAAAAAAAATTTGGATGGTTTCTCCAGCCGGGGTTATAAGTGCTCGAATATAGATCGTTTTCTGGTCTGCGAGCTTGTTGGACTTGAGCTTGCTGAACCTGCTCGTGCACAAACTCAGAAAATTGAGGTGCGGCTGGGCATTCACTAACAAAATGGTTCGGACTTGCACACAATGCACAAACTTCTTGGATTGGGTTAGGTGGAATCGGGGATTGTCCAGTATTTAGAAGACGATCTAATTTTTGGGACAGTTCATCTACCTTTTGATGGATATCTATGGTATTTTCTACTTCATATATTCCACCTCTCTTTGGGTTTAACATGGGTTTATCTCTACTAGAGGCAGACATATGATGTAATGAATTTTCACTTAAAATTTCAAACAGTTGCCATGCCTCATCCTCACTTTTCTGCATGAATGTCCCACCGCATGATGCATCGATCATTTGTCGATGTCTTTCAGAGAGCCCATCATAAAAATATTGGATTAACTGCCACTTGGGTACAGCATGGTGGGGATATTTTCTAATAAGGTCTTTTAATCTCTCCCATGTTTCATGAAACATTTCTCCATCTAATTGGGAAAAACTAGTTATGGCTTTCCTTATTTGATTAGTTTTTCCTATGAAAAAATATTTCTTGAGAAACTCTCCTTGCAGCTGGTCCCAGGTTGATATAGTCATGGAATCCAAAGTATGTAGCCAGTATTTGGCTTTGTCCTTAAGTGAAAAAGGGAATAATTTCAACCTAAGAGCATCATCGGAGAAGTTGTGAATTTTGACAGTTGAGCATATCTCAAAAAATTCTTCAAGATGTTTATAAGGGTCCTCATTACTAAGTCCATAAAATGAAGGTAACATTTGAATTATACTGGACTTAATTTCATATTGAGTGGCCTCCACAGGGGGTACTTGAATACAAAGAGAGTAGGTATATGTGGAAGGAGTAAAGTACTCCTTCAATTGCTTGGGTGGATCATTCTCCTGATTTCGGTTCATGTTTTTACGTCTGTTGGCTCTAAAGGTTCTTTCTATTTTTGGATCAAAAGATTGGATTTCTGGTCGTAACGATCTACGGCCAAGCATACACCTTACAATTATACTGTAGAGCAAACACAAAATTTTTTTTTTTTATAATATATATTTTTATAATAAAGTGAGAAAAGAATGAAGAAAATCTAAAGAGAAGAACCTAAGAATCTTAAATCTATGAAAAGGGAGAAATTAGTTAATGTTTAGATGTTAATTGCAATCAACTTAAACAATCATAGACTCTCTATCCTAAGGTTAACTTAGATCTAGACAGCTCCTAACTTTCAAGATCACCTTTGAGCACTCCAAGCTCAAGACTGACTAACTGACTCGGCCAGGTAAGCATAAAATGTGGGAGGTTCCCTGCTCGTTGCTTTCCTTAGACACCAACTGAGTTAGCCAGGTCAGTCAACGGAACCAATTGAAAATCACTTTCTTTAACCACTTGCCTTAGACACCGAGCAATTAATCAATCCGCACTCGGTTCAACTCTAGAGCTTTCTTATCCTATTGAGCTCGAAATTTCTAGGGCTGACGTCTATTTGATTTTAGATTAAGGTCTAGGTTATGCAAATGCAAGGGGGTGATTTGTGGACCAAGGAAGGGTGATCAAATCCCCACCTTATCTGGTTAATGGGTTATTGCCCTTAAGATTAATTATGGAGATGCAATGCAAAGAAACAAGGTGTCCAATCAAGTTTGAAATTTTTATATTTGAGGTTACGCTATTTTAGTTAAGTGTTATGAAATGTCAGTGGTTTTTTTTTTAAATTTATAGTTTTATCTTTTTATATATTTTTTTTATTTTTTATTTTTTAGTTTTGCAAGAAAATAAATTTAAGTGATTAAATCTAAAAAGCAATAAATCACTAGGCTATAAAAAGTAGCAAATTATTCTAAGCAGAAAAATTCCTAAGTAGTAAATTAGTTATACAAGGTAATTATGTAATTATGCAAATAAGATTATCTAGCTAGAAAGCACTGAAAAAAATTTTAAAATGAGAAATAAAAACTGAAAAGTATATATATTTTTTTTAAAAAAAAAATTTTCAATTTTTTAATTCAACCGTGCCAAGATCCCCGGCAACGGCGCCAAAATTTGATGCATAGTCGTTGATAGCACCAAAAATAACTCTACTCACTACGTAGGTAGGATGAGTCGAGATCGTATCCTTAGGGACCTTGGGCTAAGTTGAGATTGCAAGATAAAAGAAAGAAATATTGTTTTTGATTTAGAAAATAAATTATCTTAAAATTAAAGTAATTAGAAAATAAAGAACTTGAGAGTTTTGAATTAATTTACATTAGCAGAGTTGTATCTCTTTTTTAACTAAATATATGTGATTAATCTTAGGAAAAATACCTGTCTTTCCTCGGCACGCTCCGTACCTGTAGATCACGGCGCGTCTCCGGAAAGTACTAGGTAAACAACTCTTCTTTCCTCGGCACGTCCCGTATCCGTAGATCATGGCGCATCTTCGAAAAGTAAAAGTTGTTCCTAATATTAATCTAACAAGAAAGCATAAATAAAAGCATATGAAAGGGAGCAAATAAAGAACTCATGACAATTTAAATAAAAAGCATAATCTTTATTGCATATAAAGAAATACAGGAAAGTTTAGAATAATAAACCATCTCTGTGTCGTTACAAAATTTTTTCTCCACTCCCGAGATTGCTAGCCTAGCTGCTCATGAAGTAGTCCCTTTTTATTCCTCTATACAAGGCTCTAGAAGAATTTCTGGGCTCCCCCTCTAATGGGAGTACAAAAGCCTTTTTATAGGTATTAGGAGGGAGGAGTTTTACATGGTTTTCTGATGTGGGACTAAAAAAAATATAAATTTTTCCACTTAAGGTATTTCCAAATAAAAATTTTTTTTCTTTAATTTGCTCGCCAGTGTCTGTGGTGCGCGCCTGCTTGCGTCCGTCCCGCCCGCATCCACGCTCACCCGTGCGCCCACGAGCTCACACCGCGTCCATTCCTCACACGTTCTGCGTCCTGCCCGCGTCCACGCCGCGTCCTGCCCGCGTCCACGCGTTCATGCGCGCCCAGGGAAAATCAACGTGAGCCAACCTTTTCACATACCAAAAGAAAACTTTTGTTTCTTTACAATGACATCTGTATCCTTTTGGATTTCTTGCATAGTATCTTCATTTTCTATAATACCGGATGCATCTTTCTTTTATTTTAATTTTATTTTAAGTCCAAATTTCTTCAAACTTGAATCTTTTTGATCTATGAATCGGACTCTTTGTATCGACGATCATCTTTCCTGTAAAACATAAAAAGAAGCATCAAATTCTTAATAAATAAAATAAATTAAATATAATTTTTTGCTTTAAATGACTTAAATTAAGTGTTTATCAATGGTCGGAGAGTTGTGTCCAGATCTCAACTTGAGCGGCATCATCCTTCCAAGATCGGAGACAGAGTTGCTGAAGAAGAAGCCACTCCGATTCAAGAAGAAGCACCGACTGAGCGCGAAATTGTTCAAACCGGAGATACTACACCCGAACAAAGAAATGATGACAAAGCTTAGTCGGCGTATTTTGCTTTCTCTTTTTGTAATCTGATACTTGTAGTTGAACTTCAGTCCAATTTTGTAACTCTTTTTGATAATGATGAAAGCATCTTCTTCCAAATTTTGTCTCTTGTTTTGCTTGTTAATAATATCTGTGATGTAGAATAATCACTGAACATCGGTTGTCCGATCATTCGGTAGGACTTGTAGAATATTTGTTAGTCGCATAATCATTTTGACGTACTTAACAAAATTAGGATACGATTATAGGTCGAATATCCCATGCCCGATGTTTGGTCAGACTTGTACGTCAAATTATCTGATAATCGGTGGCAAGCCGAATATCTTTCGACTGACCGTAGCCTAGTCTGTATAATTTTAATTCGACCTTGATCGTTTTGGCATTTTTTTTTTGCTTAGTTGGGACTAAGTCGGTATATTAGTCTTTCGACTATAGTCAGCTTTTGCAATGGAAAGCCGACATTGAGAATCGAAATATAATCGATAATTCGATTTTTGTAGCAAAACCTGTAGTCGATGTCGGTTATTGTAGGAGAATCGAGATACAGTTGTCATTGAAGTAGTTGATTCTTTGTGTCTAAGTACAGAAAATAACTTTGCTTTGGGAATGAAAGCCGACATTTAGTCGGTAATTGATAAAATTTATCAAAGACTGGTGATTCTGAAATTCTGATTGTATTTTAAATAATGTACATATCGACGACTTTATTGATAATACATCTTCAAATTGTCAGCATTCCACATTCGGAGAATCGCCAATCCTTCGAGAGTTTTCAGTCGATATGCGTCCAATCTAAGAGTCTCAGATATTCGGTAAAGTCCTTTCCAGTTCGGAGATAGTTTTTCTTGATCCAAAGGCTTTGATACTTCTGTTTTTCTTAAAACCAAATCTCCTGACCAGAAGATCTTCGACTTGACTCTTATATTATAATACCATGCTATCTTTTGCCAATATGCAGCTATCTGAATTTAAGCTTGCTGTCAGAGTTCTAGAAAGAGATCTAGATTGGCTCTCCGACATTTAGAGTTGCTCGATTCACAGTATTGTTCGACTCTTGTTGATGGCAATCCGATCTCGAGCGATATCGTTGCTTCTGTTCCATAAGCTAAATTGAAGGAGGATTCTCCTATCGATATGCGGAGAGTTATCCGATACATCCATAAGATTGGATATAGCTCTTCCACTCAAAGGCCTTTGGCTTCATTCAGTCAGATTTTCAGTCCGTGCAGGATTATTCGGTTGGTTACTTCCACTTCACCATTTGACTGCGGATGCCCAACCGAAGTGAGTTTGTGCGTGATATGAAATTTCGTACAAAATTTTTTAAAATTTTGGTTGTCAAATTATCGATCATTATTGATGATGATGGTGTGTGACAAACTGAATCTATCAATGATGAATTTCTGAATGAAGTCTTCCATCTTGCTTTCGATGATTTGCACCAGAGGTTCGACTTCTACCCATTTGATAAAGTAGTCGATGGCGATCGCTATAAATTTTTTTGACCAAATACCGAGAGAAAAGGATCAAAATATCAATCCCCCATTATACGAACGGTCATGGTGCTACAATCAATGTCAGCTGACTAGCCGGTTGATGTTGTATATTCACATACTTTTGACATGGTTCACATCTTCGGACGAGTTCAGCTGCATCTTTTTTCATAGTAGGCCAATAATATCTTTATCGAAAGATTTTATAAGTTAGAAACTTGACCGCCAAGTAATTTTCATAAATCTCTTCATGTAGTTCTCTAAGTGCATAGTCGGCATCTATAGGTCCCAAACACTTTAGCAGGGGAGAGAGAAAGACCTTTTCTATAGATAACCATTTATCATCACATATTGAGAGGTTGTCCATCAGAGTCATTTAGCCTCTAAGAAATCCATAGGAAGGATCCCATCAGTCAGGTATTGGATGATCGGATCCATCCAGCTTGATTTGATAGTAAGCTGTAATACTTTCTCAACTTTGTCAATGCTCGACTGCTCGAGATATTCGACAAATGTTCGATCCAGCGAGTTAAAAGCAGTAATAGCTAGTCGTGAAAGTATGTCAGCTCGAACATTCTCAGTTCTGGAGATGTAAAAAATCTAGAAGTGTTTCAAGCTTGCCGTAACATCTTTCACCTTTTGAAGGTATTTCATCATAGTAGGATCTCGGACTTCAAATTTACCCTTGACTTGTCCAGCAATCAGTTGTGAATCAGTGAAGACCTTCAAACTATCGATCTCGAGCTTTTTAGCTATCTTCAAGTCGATCAAAAGTGCTTCATATTCGGTTTGGTTATTTAAGACTTTAAAATTGAATCGAAGAGTATATTCGGTGACTACCCCTTCGAAATTTGTGAGTATAAGGCCGGTTCCACTACCCTGTGTATTAGATGCTCCATCAATGGGCGGCACCCAGGTCAATCCTAGTTCGGGGTCGGAAATCGTATCCTGTTTTATTATGTTGCCATCTGTGTCTTCTGGTTTATTGTCGGATATGGTACATTCGACAATAAAATCAGCTAGGATTTGTGCCTTCATAGACGGTCGTGGGTGATATTGAATGTCGAATTTACCAAGCTTTACTGTCTACTTTGCCATCTGACCTGACATGTCAGGTCGATGTAAGATCGTCTTCAGCGGCTGATCTGTCAAAACTACAATTTGATGGGCTTGGAAGTACGGATGAAGTCATTGTGCTGATATAATCAGGGCGTAGATCATTTTCTCTATCCTTGAGTATCGAACTTCGGTATTGTGAAGCACTTTACTAGTATAGTAGATTGATCGATGAATTTGATTCTCATCTTTCTGGACGAGTACCAAACTAACTGCTTCTGCTGAAGTTACCAAGTGAAGATACAATGTCTCTCCAACCCTTGGTTTTGTGAGCAAAGATGGAGAAGCCAAGTATTGTTTTAAATCTTTGAAGGATTGTCGGAATTCATTCGACCATGAGAAATCCTTCGTCTGTCGTAAAGTTTTAAAGAATGACAACCATCTCTTAGTCGATCTAGAAATAAATCGACTGAGTGCGGCAATCCTTCCATTGAGTTACTGTATCTCTTTTTTTGAACTCAGGTGTTTCATATCGATGATGGTTTGGATCTTTTTGGGATTAGCCTCGATCCCTCATTGTGAAACAAGAAATCTGAAGAATTTTTTAGAGGTTACTCCAAATGCAAATTTGGTCGGATTTAATTTCATCTAATACCGTCGGAGTGTACTAAAAATTTTCTTCAGGTCTCAAACATGATCTGAAGTTTGGAGACTCTTCACTAGCATGTCGTCCATATATACTTCCATATTCCGTTCGATCTACATCTTGAAGATCTTATTGACAAGCCATTGATAGGTAGCGTCGGTATTTTTCAGACCGAATGGTATTACTTTGCAGTAGTATATACTTTTGTCGGTCACAAAAGTCGTGTGCTCCTCATCTTCTGGTGCCATATGGATTTAGTTATATCCGATAAAGGCATCCATAAAACTCAGAAGTCGGTGGTCGAAAGTCGCATCGACCAATTGGTCAATCTTTGGCAAAGAAAAGCTATCCTTCGGACAGGCTATATTCACATCAGTATAGTCGATGCAGATCCTCCACTTTTCATTAGCTTTTCTCACCATTACCACATTGACAAGCAAGTCAGGATATGTAGCTTCTCTGATGAAACCTGCTGCAAGGAGTTTGTCGACTTCTTTATCAATGACCTTTTATCTTTCAGAAATAAAAGATCATTTTTTCTGTCTCATCGACTTAATATTTGGGTTGATGTTAAGTCGGTGAGTTATTATTTTTGAAAAAATTTTGGACATGTCAGTGGTCGACCAAGCAAAAATATCGGCATTGGTCCTGAGCAATTTTATTAGTTGTTGCCGCTCCGAGTCGGGCAATTGTGATCTGAATCGAATTATTTTCTCGGGATTATCTTCTTTTAATAAGATGAAAATTAGTTGTTCAGCCAGTTCACCCCTCTCTTGATTTTCTCTTTGGTCCAATTTGTCAACAGACAAAAGTCTTCAGGTTTGTTATTTTGAGTAGAGACAAGGAAGCAACATCGGGTGAGTTGTTGATCTTCACGTATTTTTCTGACTCCATATCTTGTTGAAAATCAGACTAATAGATGGTATGTCGAAACCACTGCTGTCAGGGTATTAAGCTTGGATCATCCGAGTATGGTATTATAAGCTGAAGGTACCCGAACTACCATGAACATTATGAAAACAATGCTCTGCTGTGGTTCGATCTCAGTGGTTAAGGGGAGAGAGATTTTTTCTTTCACTGTGATAGCATCTCCTGTGAAGCTGACCAATGGTGTTGAGACTCTTCTGAGTCAGTCATTCGACAGTCACATTCGAGAGAAAGAAAATATCAATCGAACTTCTATTATCTATAAGAAGTTTTTTTACATCATAGTTTGCTATTGTTACTGAAACAATAATAGCATCATCATGAGGAGTTTGAATTCTCCGAACATCTTTTTTCAAAAAAATTATTATATTGTCGAGTCGTCATCACTTTACCGACTCATCTTCGAAAGTTGCCCCCTTATCTAGTCGTCTAGAGATTATGTTGATCACCCCTGCAGTCGGTTGATTATTTAAAGCCTCTCCAGTTTGCAGTTGAGGTCATTAATTAGCAGGAGGTTGAGTCGGTGGATCTCTTCGATATTTGCCGAGGTAGTCTCATCGAATCAGGACTTCTATCTCATCCTTGAGCTGAATGTATTGTTCGGTATCGTTACCGTGATCTCGATGGAACCGACAATATTTTTTTCTGTTGCGGTTCCTCGACAATGCCTTCATCGATGGGGGGTGTCGTAGATATTTCGCTCCTTCGATCTCCATGAAGATCTGTGCATGAGGAGCGAAAAGAGGAGTATATGAGTCATACCTACCGTAACTCGGCCTTAGACTCCATCATCGGGGTGAAGCCCACTTATTGGATGGTGGCTGACTTGATTTAGCCGGAGCTCCTTCCTTCTTTTGCTTCTTCTTCTTCTGACTTTTGCCTTCTGTCTGACATCGGTCAGAAGCTCCTTCATCTGCGCGCATGTATTTGTATACGCACTCTAGAAGTTCAGCATAAGTCTGAGGGAGAATTTTATCTAAAGAATATGTAGATCGAGATCCCCTCAGATTTCTTTTCATGACCGAGATAGTCATGTTTTCATTGAGGTCTTTGATCTTAAGCATGGCCGCATTAAAGCGAGCCACGAAATCTTAAAGTATTTCAGTCTCTCTTTGTTTAATCAAGAAGAGACTATTAGAAGTACGTGGTGGCCTTCGACTGGTGCTGAAGTGAGCCATGAAAGAATGTTCTAGCTGCTCAAAAAAATATATGCTTTTTGACTGAAGTCCGAAGTACCAGGCTCGAGCAGCTTTTCGAAGAATTATTGGGAAGCCGATGCATAAGAGGGTGTTGGTAGCCCCTTGAATTATCATGAGAGCCTTGTAGCTCTCAAAATGATCGATCGGATCAGTGGATCCGTCGTATGGCTCCACTTGAGGTATCTTGAATCGAGATGGGATCGATTGATCCAAGATGTGCCGAGAAAGTAGCTGGGCGGTGTGAAAGTCGTAGTCGTTGGAGGACTTCCGACCTTTCACTTGAAGCTGAGCAAGTTGGTGATTGATCTCTTGAAATTTACGTTCGTAATCATCAAGTCGCCGTTGAAAAACTCCAGGGATGGAACCTCCCGATGAGTTAGAGGGGAGAGCAGACGGTGTTTGCGGTCGCTTTTTCTTCTTTGCTCGATCCAACTGAGAAGGAGAGAGACACCGTGAATGGTGGGTGGCGTGTCGAGAGTGCCGCGAGTGCCGCTGCTCATCCTGATGAGAGAGCTTAGATGGTCATTCTGTTGAAGGAGATTGTGATCGTCGTAGATGACGGTGGCTGTGCCTGGATGGCACTGATTGCGCCACCGGTTGCTCCGCTGGTGGCTGTGGTGGCTAAGTTTGCTGCTGCTAGAGGCTTCTGACCGCCTCCGTAAGAACAGTCATCTGCTGCATGAGTGCAGTGATCTAGATGTCCGTGGTGACCACAGAACGTGAGGAGCTAGGCTCTGCTACTGGAGGAGGAAGAAAAATCTCTTCCCAGCCGGAAGAGTGTCTCGTTGATCTAATTGCAGTCGAATATTGGTTTCTAATTTTCACCATGGTGAATATTATTTCTCTCCCTCCACCTGGCGCGTCAATCTGTTGCGGCCAACTCCCCGTCGCCTGTCGTCGGGAACAAACACCTGCAAGACAATGTCCGCACTGACCGGATTTGTGTCCAGTGGAGACCCTCTGATGCTTAAGTTAGAGAGAGAAGTTGGTGAACAGTAGATGTCAATATTCAGAGTAGCAGAGTTCTGGCCAAAAGTGGCTTATCAGCCCTGTTTTTCTTACCTCCTTTTATAGATGAGGTTCTTGTAACCGTCGGACGTGGTCCCATATTTTATGGTGCTAAATCATCGGGCCATAATCACGTAATGGGTCATTAATTTTTTAATTATGACGCTGTGATGTGTGGCCAGTAACCTTTCATGACGGTTAAGATATTTTGAGTAGATTAGCCGACTGTATGTCGGTAGTAGGCACGATCATCAGTTGATGATTCTGCTGTATCATCGGTCACCAGCCATAAGTCGGTGACATTTGTTCAATCGGTTGATGAAAAGTTGGAGTCATCAATTCGGTCGATGCTCCGTCGAAGTTGTGCGTTCGGTCGATCGACTATTGTCGAGTCGGAGTCGATCAGTCGGAGTCATACGTTCGGTTGGTCGGCTATTGCCGAGTCGGAGTCATGGAGACCAAAGTCGGGGTCAGTGGGTTTACCCCAATAGATTCAATGTGAATCATTTAGACCACTATGGAAATAGACAATTTTGACCTCTATGGATATCCAAAAGAATCTTAAAACTCGATATGGATCACATTCCCTATTACAAAGACTCGATACGGATCATTTTAACAATTATGAATAATATTGGATGTGGTCTAGAAGTAAGTTCTATCATATCATAAAGCTAATTCATATGTCAAATTTTAGGAGTTCATAACTTGATCATATGAAGTCTGATTAAAATAATTTTTTTTCTTCAAATTGTGTATCTTTCAAAATCAATAATTTTGAGCTAATCTTTTAGTAGGTTGAATTGGATTAAAATTTTATGATTTGGACCTTGAAAGGGATAGTCAAACCAAAATATTTTTTTTTTAGAAAAAAAAAAGTTAATCAGATTTTATTTTTCAGTCGATGAAGAATTTTGCGGAGCGATAGAAAGATAAAGTAGGTCGAGAACTATTGTTTGCACTAAATATTTGTATAAATGGACTAATGGGCCAGTTAAGTTTTAATTAAACAAATGGTGCGTTGGAATAATAATCAGGTGTAACGAGAAGAACGCATTTGGAAGTAGTTACGCGATTACAAGCGGAAATGTTGAGTATTATATCATCATGAAAACATGATATAAAAATTTATATAACCGTGAACAAGAGAAATCTTTCAGAACAATGAAAATTTCTCATTTTATCTTCCTACATTAGCTTTACAATAGTTTTGCAGGAGTAAGCGGCATTCTATGATCCCAAAAATCCTTAAAAATTTTTTGGGAACCTGAACCCAGTATCATTCTTCTCAAATTCTGGCCGTGGACTGATGATATGCCTTGCATGATACCTTCACATCAAGAATTGTTTGGCATCCTTGTCTTCGATAGAAAATTAGGAGAGCACCTGCCCCTCATAAGATTTTGTATTTTTCATGATTTTTTAAATGAAAGGATAGAAGGAAACCTATCCAATCTCTCTTCTATCCATTCTTCCTTTCACATGTATCGTTTTTTCAATCCATCCTTCGTACCGATCGAGCTACGAATAAAGCCTTCACATGGGTTTCTGGTTTGATAAGGATCTTGATCTTGATGCTGTTTTGAATCAGAAAGTTTCAAGTATGTAGCTATCGGTGATCCTGTATCCCCGACAACGTTTCATCATTTTCCCCTTGTTTTCGTGTAAGCAAGGAGTATAATATCGCCGACGTTGTAATTTATTTGTAGATCCGCGTACCATGTGCAGACTAATTAAATGGATTAGGTGATGCGTCCATAATTGTTCTGTCGTTTGTCCATAAGTCTCCACCAGCCTACGTCCTTTTTCACGAGCACGTTTGAATTCCACATGCGGTAATGCATATGAGATTCACCTGCATTAGCTTTCACGATTTCATGAATCACTGGTACCTTCTCATTGACAGGGAGGGCTTCAAAGCCCAATCTCACCTACCTTGAGAGCCGATATTGGGGTGGTGCCTGCACATTGGATATTGAAGGGAGTCTCCTATCTTATTGAAAAGTTTAGCCATTTTGATACCACCGACTAGTTTCTTATTATTTCGGATTTTTAGGACTCCCTTACTACACGTGCAACGATCTGAGAGATTTTTATGATTTTTTGAGAACTTTTATCTTTAGAATTTGTCAAGATCAACTTTGATGGCAGGATTAGGAATGACAAAGATGATGCGGACTACGTCATCCGAGACTTAGATGCCAGACTACTAACTACTGGGGGCTCATCATTTTTTGAGCCATTAGTCCTCAATGCGGAGCTTCGTACCACTTGGATAGGCATTATCTATGTACGTCAGGAGCTATAGATAGAGAAAATCTTCATTGAGAATGACTCAGCCATGGTCATTAGCTGGATCCATGATAAGGCGAAGTATCTTGATGTTCATCCATTGCTCTGTGACATTTGAAGGTCCCTCAGTTATTCCATTGCAATGGTTGTTCGATATATATCCTAAGAGACAAACAGTGTCGTAGATTGGATTGCTTTATGGGAGACTGAACTTGGCATCAAAGTGATGATTATCCAGAGGCCGAGTATGATATTTTGTACTCTAATTTTTTGAACTATACTCGCACTAGATTGATGTAATCGTCCATTTATACCAAAAAGAAAAGGTTGGTGTACCAGCTTGAAAACAAAATGATTTGAGGCCCAAACAAGATTGATGCCATCGGATCAAATCAACCATCCTTTTTTTCTTTTTGGTTCGTGGTAGGGGAATCATCAACCTTCAGTGGGTTTTCTTGCAAGATAAACTGAAAAAATTAGGAGCGTAAATGTGTCAAATTGGATCAGATCATAAGTGACCCCGGTCCGACCTGATTTCTTAATCGGATCTTGATATTGGACCCAGATCCAGTCCAATAGAAGATCGGGTCGGATCCATGGCTAAATTTCTAAACCCATCGGATCATTCGGATCAGGTCGGATCCATGGCTAACCCGACCCCAATCCATGAAATGCAGGTCCGGTTCGGGTCGGATCAGGTTTGGGAACTCAACATGATAAAACTTCCGGATTTTCAAGTTTCCCATCCTATTCTAACTGCCTAATTCAATCAGACTAAGCAGTTAACATACTCAAATAAAAAAAAATATGATACTTCAATTTTGTGGATGGTATCATCCAGCCTTCGTCCTCTGATCTCAGTTGGATCGTTTGATCAATGGTTCCATGAAATTGTGTGCAATGATTCCATCGACAAATCAAGAAGACAAAAAAAAAAAAGAAACGGATTATGAATAGAATCATGGCAAGCTAGACGACTAAATAATTTAAGAATTAAAAAATAGAGAAAAAACCCTACCTCGTCTCGGACGTCGGAGCCGATGATGCTAGGAGCTGTGGAGGGGATTTTCGGTATCGAAACGTCATAGAATCTTCTCTGTCGTTATCATCGTCATCGAAGTTGAGGGCGGAGCTAAGGGGGTCATACCGGAACCCACCACCATGATGGTGGGGTATACGGATCTGGGACACGAGGATACGGTGCCTCTTTCAGAGCTCCGACTGCTCCATCACCTTCGACTGGAGCCACGTGAACTATGAAGATAAGATCTATCATCTAGGATTTCGAAGAAGGAAATATCTCTAGATAAAGCACTGAGCACGCCAATGTCATAGCCTTGTCGGATGCCATAGTCACCGATCATCGAAGAGAACGAGTCTCTAGCCATCGCCAGATCTAGAGTTTTGTAGGAGAGAAGGAGAAGGGAGATCGATTGGAAAGGAGTAGGGACAACCGAATGAGGGAAAGAACCAAAGAGGGATTTTAATTTGGGATTGGGAATTGGGAGAGTTGGTCAAGACTTAAGAGAAGAAAGTCAGTGATGGGCTGATGGCCAATGGGTTTGGGCCATTTGGGTGACAAGTTGGACCGGGTTTGGTCCTGTGCTGGATCCAGATCAGGTCGGATCGGGTCGAGTTATTGAGTACAAGATCCAAATTGATCCAAAAAATTAAATGGGTCGGATCAGAATACAGTAAATTTAGATCCAATCCGAAATATAAAATGCATCCAATTTTAGAATCCAACCCAGTCCTATGAGTCCTTTAAAATGATTCAGGTCGAGTCTAAACAGATTGGATCGGTTCAGATCACGGGTCAACCCGGCCCATTTACAGTCTTAGAAAAAATAGTGTGTATACACAAAAGAGGGCTACAGGTGAAGGACATCAATCAGATGAACCTATCTTTACTGGCCAAGAGAGATTGGAGGAACGGCCCAAGACTTTGGGAGAAGCAAATCCATTGGCCTATTACAGAAAGATTAAGCTCTCAATGAATTGGAAGCCTCAAGGGGATGCGGCGAACTCGCTTCTTGTGCCTCTTCAAGTGCAGCCAGAGGAAAAATGAGCAGGAATCGCAAAGTTAAGTTGCCATGTAATCCCTCGTCTGAAACTCCATCTCAATTTAGTCAAGTCTCCACTCTCTTGGCTTTTGTTGGAAGAAAAAGGTATCTGGTTTCTGTTGGTGTCATCAAAATCCGGGCCTATAGGTGTGCGTCTTTATGCTAGAAATTCTCTCTGCTCTCACAAATTAAGATCTATATGCTTGCCCTGTGATGGTGCTCATGCTAAAAAGAACTCATCACTCAATTTTTGTACAAGAATTTCTCAATAAAAAGCTCCAAAATTCTCACAAAAACTCTCTAAAACCTCTCTCGAAGCTTTTCTGCACTTTCAGGATGTCACCAACTCTCCAACACAACAAACTGCTCATCAATCGAAGCTATATAGACTCCAGAATCTCAAAAATACTATTTCAATAGGAATACAAAGTCTCAATCAATCCTAGAATCATCCATGACCGTTCGATCATGACTGACTCACATCAGAACCGTCCGATCGTGCAAAATAGCCTCTGATCACGCCCGTATTGAGTTCCAGCCGTCCGATCACGACCGCATGTGATCTGGACCGTCGGATCATGCAAAAAACTCTCCTAGATCGCACGTGAACTGCGTGATCGGTCTACGCGGCCCCCGTAGACCGCCCAGCACCCCACGATCCATAGTGGACCGTACAGGGGCACTGGGCTTGGGTGCCCGCACGTGCTAGGTCGGCCCACGTGCACGCTTGCACTGGGCCCGTCCGCGTGCTGGGCCGTGCGCGTCTGCACGCGCACGCGTCTCCGCTGAGCTCGGCTGCACCGCCACCGTCTCGTGTATTGTACCACCTGCTTCGATCTTCTTTCGTGTGTATCTTTGCCGTCTAGATTCTATTCGGATTGTTTTTGAGCTCGTTGAACTCCATTCCTCGTTCTGAATCTCATTGTGAGCTCAATGCAGATCAAATTTTAAGACATCAAATCTCAACGTCCATGTGCCCCCCCTCTCTCTCTCTCTACTGCTTTTGTGCCCCGCCTTCCTTTTTATCAAAAAAAAAAAATGGAAATACTTTAACAGGGAAAAGGATTCGATTTCAAGTAATTTCTGGAGGGATGGAATGGATATAAGATAGATAAGAATTAATCCTTTCTATTTTTCTTTTTTTTAAATAGCGATACTCAACAAACGGATGCAACAGGCAAGCATGTAACCTGTTCCTGAGCAAAGAATCCAATGGAACCAATCTCCTTTGAATCCACAACTCAACCATCCATTGTCTTTCCCGGACCCGCACTACTACAATCACCTCTTCTTTGTTATTTTTTTTGGTGCAACATGTTCTTATTCTCTAATATTACTGCACGAGAACAGGGACATACCAATCTTCGTCTGCCTGCAAACCCCACTCCACGACCATCACAATGCCGTCAGTCGACGACCAAAAGATCACCCAACCGGACGCCCCACGGTAATGGGCCCTCGGGTGAGGGACCAGCGTCGTCGAAGTAACCGTAAATTCAGCCCACCTGGACCGCATGGCAAATTTATCGGGAAATATTTGTGGGGAAGGCGCATGGAGCACAGGAGAGTGCTTCAAATGTCTTCACCCCGAGGTAGGGATGGTATTTTTTTCCGATCCAATCTGATTAAATGATGAGATGGATACGGACTCAAAAAAAATATACAAAACAGATTCGAGTCAGATAGGATAATTGTATGTCCCATTTTGAACCCACCGCGATAATATGTACATATATATATATATATATATATATATATATATATATATATATATATATATATATATATATATATATATATATATGTATGTATGTATGTGTGTATGCGCGCGCGTGTGTTTGTGTCTCTCTCTTGTTTAAATAAAATTAACTCTCCATGCTGTGCCTACAGTGACTTGCAGTGCTTTTTTGATTTCCTGAGAGCTTCCTCCTTGGGGTTTGTCAAGATCAATTTCGATAACAGTATTTGAGATGGCAAAGATGGTGCGGACTATATCATTTGGGGTCCGAATATCAGGTTGTTT
This sequence comes from Elaeis guineensis, assembly GCF_000442705.2. Classification (NCBI taxonomy): domain Eukaryota; kingdom Viridiplantae; phylum Streptophyta; class Magnoliopsida; order Arecales; family Arecaceae; genus Elaeis; species Elaeis guineensis. Next base: position 123,558,660 of record NC_025994.2, on the reverse strand, counting down.
GCTATAAGAGCTCATATCTTTTTGAGCCATCCGTCCTTAGAGGGGAGCTTTGTGCCGTTTGGACGGGTATTATTTGTACAAGACAGAAGTTGCGAGTGAAGAGGATCTTTGTTGAAGGTAACTCCGCCATAATCATCGACTAAATCCAGGATAAGATGTAGCATCTGGAAGTTCATCGACTCCTCCATAACATCTGCAAGTTCCTTTATAGTTCCACCATGATGTTTGTTCAGCACACCTTCCGGAAGACGAACAACGCCACAGATTGTATTGCATCCTTTGTTATCGAGCATACTAGAGTACTGGACCTGGCATTAAGGTAATGTTTACCTACAAGCCCTATGAGATATTTTGTATTCTGACTTATTAGATTATACTCACACTAGAATGGTGTGATCATTTGCTTGCACTAAAAAAAATCCTCTCTCCCTCCCCACAACCCTGACACCCAATGTCGAACCCTAGCTGAGTGACAGTCCGATGCCTTCCCACTCCCCTCCCATCCCGATGGCCCTTAATGGCAGCCCGATGGAGGCTTCTGGTGGATGAGGAGGTGCCAATAGTGCAAAGGAAGTGATAAGAGCTTGCTTCGGCTTGGTGGTGGACTAGGACCATGCCGACAGCGGTAAGGAAGCGGGATCAAGAGTTCGCTTGGGGGAGGTAGCAACTAGGGTTCCATTTGCTACTTTGCCGAATCCAATGTCATCGACTGGAAGAGGCGTCGTCGTCGCTCGGGGGAGGCGTCATCATCTGAGCTTCCCTATTCAGTCGCTCCAAGCCTCCTATCTCTGGCATCCCACCCAATTAGGTGATTAAGGTAAGATTTTTTTTCACATAGTTTGATCATTTTTTTGTTTGGTTTTTCTTTTTTACTTTGTCTTTTTTTTTTTATTAGAGATTGGAGGGGCTCGGAATTTTTGATTGGAGATCAGAAGAGATGGAAGATGGATTTTGGGTATATCTGACCCGGCCCGATCCATCTCCAGATCTCTATTTTGCCCCACCCAACCTGATCCAAGATGGATACGAGGTGGGTATGGGTTCCGATTTTGTCAAACGGGGCAGATACGGGTATTGATCAATCTGACCAATATCTGACCATTGCCATCCCTGCTCTCAAGAAGCAATTTTTTTATTTAATTATCATTGATGGAATTTTATCATTAAAAACCTATAGGCGTACGCCAGCTTGTAACTAGTTTTCTGCACTGGGCTAAATGGTTTATCATGAACAAAAATCGTGTGGGATGAACACTATAAAATATTATATGGGGCAGACTTTATAGTTTGTCATATTTTTCTTAATAAAACAAAAATCATATGGGGCAGGCACTATAAAATATCAAATGGGACGGGCTTCATAGTTTGCCACGTTGCTCTTGATATCAATATTAAAAAATAAGTCTAAAAATTAAAAAAAATATATAGCAATGGAGTTATTAGTCCTGTGATTAAGATATTCTCTTTCTTCTTCATTTTTAGCATGGACTTTTTAGCGATACATACTATATAACCATATAATATATACTAAATAAATTAATTATCAAACAAGTTAATATACACTTATAAATAAATTGATATACAAATTTTAGTATGTGGAGTTTATTAAATATAGTATATAGCTAGGTGATACATATTGTAAACTTTTTTGACACATACCTAGCAGCAATCCAATATACACCTATAGATAAATTGATATATAATTTACTGAACTTAGTATTCACTGATACAATATATGGACAGTTGATACACACCTAACAAAATATTCATCCGATATCCTAATATACATTTCTAGATAAAGTGATACAGTTTTCAGAACATAATACTCATTAGTATACAATATATGACTAAATAATACATATTAGATGGTTTACTGATACATACTGTAAATTTTTTGGTACACACCCAGCAACAACCTAATACATGCCTATAGGTAGTAAAATATTCATTCAACATTCCAATATACACCTTTAGATAAAATGAAATGTAGTTTCTATAAATTTTTAGATGCAAGATCTTAAAAAAGAAGAGAAGTTTGAAAGAGGAGAAAGAAACATGAGAAAGACCTCATGGATAGGAAAGATGGTGCGTGGAGTTTGGAAGAGGAGAAAGAGACTGGGGGGAGATGAAGACCTTATGGATGGGAAAAAATGGCTTGATGAGGCAAATAATAGATAGAGAGCCTTTATGAGGAAAAAAGAAGATATGGACGGCCACGAAGGATATCTCTTAGATATACATTTTATTCATTTTTTTTGTTATTTTGGTTATGGAATTAACGGATTCTATTAGTAGGAGAAATCTAACCCCTATTTGACTTGTAGATTTCCTCTTTAAGATATGAAAAAAAGAAATATGACATGAAACTAGATCCCCCCATATGATTTCTAATATCCATTTTATTCTAATGGAATCCATGTATAAGAATGGCATGTTACCCATTGGGTTGCATAAAGCATTATTCTTTCTCATTTTTCTTTCATAAAAATAAAAAAAAATTGAGCATGTATCTTCTTGTCTAAGTCTACACTTACTATCAATTACGATTTTGCAACGCGCGTGCACGTTGGACTGCCATGAGACCTGTTGGAGAATACCGACCGGCCCCACCCATGCCGACTCATCGTCGGGCCAACTTGTACGACGGGTGCCTTCACCGACCGACCGACGGGTGCCGTTACCGACCGACCGACGGCTATCGACCGACCGTACGTCGGTCGGACAGACCTTATCCACTCTCCCAACCGACAGCACTATGGAGCCCGACTCCTGCAACGCGCACGACTGACTGTCGGAGGGGCCCAAATTTTCACCCGACACCCCTCAGCTAGCCACCGATCTACGATCGGTCGGCTCCTCCAATCACCGTACTACTGCCAGAGACTATCAGTCCTGACAACGGCATGCGGCACTGCCGCCTAGGGGCATTATCCTGTCTAAGGCATGGTCAACCCTAGCGATTTGATAGCCCCACGGTGATTTGACACCTTTACGGTGACTCTGACAGTCTACAATGAGTTGACAATTCTTCAATTGTCCGTGCCATTAATGACGGCGCCATACCATGCTCCACTATATACATCGGGGAAGGCAACAGTGCTAGAGGTCCCTTCAAAACTCTTGGACTCGCCCCCTCTCTCTCTCGATCCCCCTCTCGTTGAGCTCCTTATTTTCTTTTCACTGTTGCCTAGTCTCCTCTCTGACTTGACCGTCGGAGGGTCCCCGTCGGAGCCACCTCCAGTCAGTGTGGACTTTCTTTACAGGCGCTTGTTCCCGACGATCAGGCGACGAGGGGATTGGCCGCAACAAATTGGCGCATCAGGTAGGGGGTGGAGCAACGCTCATAGTGACAAGTTAGTGCTTCATCGACAGCACCAGGGATCGTAACCCCCACAGAATTCAAGATGACAAAGACAAGAGCTCAGCGATCGAGGGTCATCGGATCGGCGAGGCACTCTTTCCATCGGGAAGAGGCCTCTCCTCCACCCTCCGCGGTAGAACCCAGCTCTCCGCACCCCACGGTGACCACGGAGGCGCAAATCGCGACGATCGTACGGCAGATGATCGTGCTGATGGATGCGGTCAAAAGTCTTCAGCAACAACCGGTCCGGCTGCCGCCATCACCAGTCGGGCAGCCGGCGGCACGTCCGATGCCCTCCAAGAGCAGCCACCGACGCCCGCGTCGGTCTCCGTCGCCTCCGCAGGAGCACCTGCCACAGCGCTCCTACAAAAAGGAAGAGGGGCGGCCGCGGCGCAATACCCACCGGTCCCGACGGCATTCTCCCTCCCAGCTAGAACGAGCGAGGAAGGAGAAGCGACCGCGAACGCCGTCCGCCTCCCTCTCGGACTCTTCTGGAGACTCCACTCCTGGGGTCTCCCAGCACCGACGGACAGACGACTACGAACGTAGGTTCGAGGAAATCGACCGTCGGCTCCCACAGCTGTTGATGGACGGACAGAAGTCTTCAAACGACATCGACTTCCAGACCGCCCAACCTCTCTCCCGACTCATCCTCGATGAACCGATCCCCAGTCGGTTCAAGATGCCGCATGTGGAGCCCTACGACGGCTCCACCGACCCAATCGACCACCTGGAGAGCTATAAAGCTCTCATGACGATTCAAGGGGCAACCGACGTCCTCTTTTTCATCGGCTTCCCCGCCACGCTCCGCAAAGCTGCCAGGGCCTGGTACTTCGATCTTCGATCGAAAAGTATCCACTCCTTCGGACAGCTCGAGCACTCTTTCGTGGCTCACTTCAGCACCAGCCGGAAGCCGCCGTGAACGTCGGACAGCCTTTTCTCCCTCAAACAGGGAGAAAACGAGACGCTCCGACACTTCGTGACGCGATTCAACACGGCCACGCTTGAGGTCCGGGACCTCAACGAAGACATGGCTATCTCGACCATGAAACGAAGGCTGAGGGTGTCCCGGTTCACTTACTCCCTGGACAAGACCCTCCCCCGTACGTATGTCGAACTATTGGAGCGTGCGTACAAGTATATGCGCACGGACGAAGGAGCCTCCGACCGGCGCTTGATCGAATTCAAGGGCCCGAAGGAGAGGCGAAGAAAGGGTCGGGACCCCGTCGAACCTAGTGGGCCCCCGACCGACGGTCGGGTCTCACCCCCGCAACGAAACCAGAAGTCGCCCCGATGGCAGACTCCAAGGCCGACAAGCCCCAGGTATGACTCCTACACTTCTCTCTCTGCTCTCCGTGCGCAGATTTTGATGGAGATAGAGGGGGAAGAGTACCTGCGACGGCCTCCGCCTCTGAAGGCAAAAGGCCTCGACCGACGAAAGTATTATCGATTCCATCAGGGCCACGGTCACAATATCGAGTAATGCATCCGACTTAAGGATGAGATCGAAGCTCTCATCCACCGAGGGTATCTCGATAAATTTTGGAGGAACCCGCCGACTCAACCAGTTGCCGACCGACGACCCCAGCTGGCTGAAGAAGCGATGACTAATCAGCTGACGGCCGGGGTCATCAATATGATTTCCAAGCGACTGGGCCTGGGGACGTCTGCTGGAGGGGAGCCGACGAAGAAGCTGCGCCCGGACGACGTAATTACCTTTACGGAAGAAGATGTTCAGGGCATCCAAACTCCCCACGATAACGCTGTTGTTGTCTCGGCAACAATAGCGAACTATGATGTAAAAAAACTTTTTATAGATAATGGAAGTTCAACGAATATTTTATTTTACTCGACCTTCTTCCGGATGCGACTATCAACCGACCGACTCAAGAGGGTCCCTACGCCCTTGATAGGCTTCGCCGGGGATGCCGTCGCGACGGAAGGAGAAGTTGCCCTGCTCGTGACGGTCGGCACCAAACCACAACAAAGCACGGTCCATTTGACTTTTGTGGTCGTCCAAGTGCCTTCGGCCTACAACGCCATACTTGGAAGACCTGGACTAAACGCCCTCAAAGATTTTATCTCGATGTACCATCTCTTAGTTCGGTTTCCGACCAAAAATGGAGTCGGAGAGATGCGCGGAGACCAACAGCTCGCTCGCTGATGCTTTCAGATCTCCGCTCAAAGCGACGAATTGAAGGGCTCCCTGACGATCGATAAACTAGACCAACGGAAGGAAGAAGAACGGGGTTCACCGATCGAACAGCTCGTTCCAATCCCGATAGCGGAGAGCCTCGACCGAAAGGTATGGGTCGGGTCTCAACTACCCAACCCAGAACGACGACGGTTGGCGGAGCTGCTGAAGGCCAACACTGACATATTTGCTTGGTCGGCGACAGATATGTCGGGCATCCCCCCAGAAACAATAGCGCACCGACTCAATATCGACCCGATGATGAGATCGGTGAGGCAGAAGAAAAGGTCTTTTGCTCCTGAAAGACAGAAGACCATCGACGAAGAAGTGGACAAGCTACTCGAAGCGGGTTTCATCAGAGAAACTACATATCTCGATTGTCTCGTCAATGTTGTCATGGTAAAGAAAGCCAACGAAAAGTGGAGGATTTGCATCGACTACACCGACCTGAATCGGGCCTGTCCGAAGGACAGCTTTCCACTCCCAAAGATCGACCAACTGGTGGATGCGACGTCCGGTTATCAACTGCTCAGCTTCATGGATGCCTTCATCGGGTACAATCAGATTCGGATGGCATCCGAGGACGAGGAGCACACTGCCTTCGTGACCCCCAAGGGCCTTCACTGCTACAGGGTGATGCCCTTCGGGCTGAAGAACGATGGAGCTACCTATCAACGACTTGTCAATAAGGTCTTCAAAGATCAGATCGGGCGCAATAAGGAAGTATATGTGGACGACATATTGGTAAAGAGTGCGCAGATCGTAGATCATGTTCGAGATCTCGAAGAAGCTTTTCGCACTCTACGACAACATCGAATGAAGCTAAATCCGACTAAGTGCGCTTTTGGAGTGACCTCGGAAAAGATTCTCAGATTTCTCATTTCTCAGTGTGGAATCGAGGCTAACCCTGAGAAAATAAAGGCAATCATCGACATGCGCCACCCAAACACCAAGAAGGAGGTCCAGCAGCTGAATGAGAAAATCATTGCTCTCAACCGATTCATCTCTCGATCAGCCGAAAGATGCCTCCCGTTCTTCAAAACCCCGAGGCAGGCGAAGGGTTTCTCTTGGTCGAATGAGTGCCGATGGACCTTCGAGGATCTGAAGAGGTACCTGGCTTCTCCGCCGTTGCTTGTGAAGTCAGAGGTTGGGGAGACATTGTATCTCTATTTGGCCACTTCCCCCGAGGCGGTCAGTTCGGTGCTCGTCAGAAAAAATGAGAGCCGAACCCATCAACCTATCTACTATACCAGCAAAGTGCTCCGCGGCGCTGAAGCTCGATATTCGGAGACAGAAAAGATGATTTTCGCCCTGACCGTCTCCGCACAGCGACTCCGCACATACTTCCAGGCGCATGCCATTGTGGTTCTCACCAACCAGCCCCTAAGGGCGATATTGCACCGACCTGACACATCGGGACGACTGGCAAAGTGGACGATAAAGCTCAGCGAGTTCGACATACAGTACCGACCGCGACCTGCCTTAAAGGCCCAGGTCCTGGCCGACTTCATCGTAGAATGCCCGACGGCCGACCTAGGGTCGGAAGACGTGGACCCCGGACGAGACGCGGCCTCCGAGCCTGACCCGATCTCCACCTGGGTACTGCACATCGACGGAGCTTCAAACGCCCAAGGGAGCGGGGCTGGGTTCCTGCTCACCAACTCGAATGGGGTAGTCACCGAGCACGCCCTCCGATTCGACTTCAAAGCCTCCAACAACCAAGCCGAGTATGAAGCGCTCCTCGTCGGCTTGAGGATGGCAAGGGAACTTGGGATCGTCAGCCTCAGGGCATTCTCCGATTCTCAGCTGATCGTGGGGTAGGTCAAAGGCGAATTCGAGGTGCGAGATCCAGCTATGGCAAAATATCTCCAGAAAGTGAAGGATCTTGTGGCGCACCTTCGATATTTCGAAATCTCTCATATCCCCAGGTCGGAGAATGCCCGGACCGACGCACTCTCCAGGCTGGCGACCTCGACTTTCGACTCTTTGGGCCGGACGTTCGTGGAGAATCTCGAGCAGCCGAGCATCGACAAGGTCGAGAAGGTGCTACAATTGATGGCCGAACCAAGCTGGATGGATCCGATTGTTCGGTACCTGACCGACGGGATCAGCCCTGAAGATCCCACGGAGGCCAGGCGGCTCCGATGGTCGGCCTCCCAATATGTGATCACGGATGGCCGACTCTACAAAAGGTCGTTCTCCCTTCCCTTGCTCAGGTGCTTGGAACCGACCGACGCAGATTACGCACTCAGAGAAGTGCACGAAGGGATCTGCGGGAGTCACTTGGGGGGCAAATCCTTAGCCTACAAGGTCCTGCGGCAGGGTTACTACTGGCCCACCATGAGAAAGGATGCGGCTGAGTTGGTCCGGAAGTGCGAACCATGCCAGAAGTACGCCAACGTACAATACCGACCAGCCAGCCAAATCACTCCTATTGTCGCCCCATGGCCCTTCGCTCAGTGGGGGCTCGACATTCTCGATCCCTTCCCTCCGGCATCGGGCCAAAGGAAGTTTATAGTCGTTGCTATCGACTACTTCACCAAGTGGGTGGAGGTCGAGCCCCTGGCGCAGATTACCGAGCGCAAGATGGAGGACTTCGTTCAGAAGTCCATCATCTTCAGGTTCGGATTGCCGCATACCATTATCACCGATAATGGGCGACAATTCGACAACCAGAACTTCAGAGACTTCTGCGTGAGGTTTCACATCACGCACCGACTGACTTCAATCGGGCACCCACAGTCCCACGGTGAAGTCGAGGTGACCAACCGGACCATACTACACGGGCTCAAAACCCGACTGAATGAAGCCAAAGGCCTATGGGTCGACGAGCTGAGCTCCGTTCTGTGGGCTTACCAAATGACCCCCCGCATTCCGACCGGGGAGTCGCCTTTCAGTTTGGCCTATGGGACGGAGGCGATGATACCGCTCGAGATTGGGCTGCCATCAACCAGGATCGAGCAGTATCAAGAGCCGAACAACTCTGATTGCCAGAGAGCTGACCTAGACCTCCTCCCCGAACTACGGAACGAGGCTCAACTTCGCATGGCTTCATACCGACAGAGAGTAGCCCGATATTACAATGCCAAGGTCAGACCAAATCTCTTCAGGCCTGGGGACCTAGTCCTAAGAAAGGCAGAGGTCTCAAAGCCTCTAGACCAAGGGAAGCTAGCTCCGAATTGGGAAGGGCCCTACATGGTAGCGGACACCTATGGGCCAAGGGCTTACCGACTGGAAACTCTAGAAGGGAAATCCATTCTCCGGACCTGGAATGCTGACAACCTGAAGTTGTATCACCAATGAACTTTGTACCTGTTCATTCAGAATATAAATCCAGTTCCAAATTTCAGAGTTTTAACTCTTCGACTGATGATCGACGCTCGCCAAGAAGGACGAGTCCCGGTGTCCCGACTCGGACTTAATGACTACATGGAACCGACGGCCCGATCGCCGATGATGTATCGGACGCTCACAAGGGGCCGAACCGTCCATGACAACGGGAGTTAACACTCCTTCTACGATCAAAGTTTTGGGCCAAACGATCGGCTGACTTGCCGACTGAGCCCCGACCAAAGAAAGGCAAAACACCTGCGCGACTGCCGTCGTGACTTACCGATCGAGCTACGATCGGTCGAAGGATATTCGGCTTGCCACCGTCTATCACACGATGCGACCACTGTCGCATTCATGACTCACCGACCGAGCTACAGCTGGCCGAAAGATATTCGGTTTACCACCGTATATCACGCGACGCAGCGTAAGTACCTGACATAAGGATATCGGGATCCGACTTGTCGTTGCTTCCCCGATCGAACGCGCCGGACGACGTCCGACTGAATGTATCGGAAGAAATCTGACTGCCAAGTCTTATCCGACGGTCGGTCGGCTTTCGACTCAACGAATATGCCCGACTTACAACCGGGCGAAGGACGCCCGACTTAAGCCCTTGGCCATCGGAAGGCCGATCCAAAGTCGGGACTTGCTCTGCCTTCGTGACGGCACGCATTACCGAACGTCCTAACTGATCTATTGGGCTAGCGACTTATGTGTTCAAACGCATTCCACAACACATGAAAAGAGAAAGACATGCGGAGGAAGAAAGTTCAAGTCCAAAATTTTGATTTCATTAAAGATCAAGACAAGTTTACAAACTGGGCAGAAGCCCGACTACAAGTATGATAAGCCGAAGCAAAAGGAAAAAGGTAAAAACCGACTAGTCCTCAGAGTCGGCCTCTTCCACTGGATGACGGTCGGCGAACCCGCTCGGGCTTCGGCAGTCGGGGCCGCTTGATCTTCGGTGGCTTGCTCTGCGTCTTCTTCGGCTTCTGCCCTGGTGGTGAGGCCTTCCGACGTTGGGTCGGCCGTGTCCTCCGCAGCTGGGGCCTCCGACTCCTGCAGAACAACGTTGCTGAGATCAAGCTCCGGATACAGGCTTCGGACGGCTTTTCGAGCGTCCTCGTACCCCATCCGGTACGAGAGGAAGCCGCTCTCTAGAAGTTCTTCCTGGAACTCTTTCGAGTCTCGGAAGTCTTCCATGGCCCGACCTATGGCCTCCTTCGCCGACTCCGCTTCTGCCTTCGCGATGTCTGCGTCGGCCTGGGCGATGGATAGACCTTCTTCGGCTTTAGCGAGATTTTCGAGGCTTACTCGGAGCTGCTCGCGTTCGGCCTTCAGCTCCTTGGCGAAGCTGTCCCGCTCGTGCCGAAGCCGACGGACGGTCCGGGACTTCTTCTTCACGTCGTCCCGGGTCGACTACAGCTCTGACTTCGATGTCGCCAAGGCGCCCGTGAGTCGGGAGACCTTCTCCGTGAGTCGGGAGACCTCCCCCTCAAGTCGGCCCTCCCGGTCGACCGACTGTTGCAGCTGGTCGACTAGAATGACCTTGTCGGCTTCAACGGCCGCGACCTTGTCTCTCCAAGCCATGCGCATATCACCGAACTTTCGATATCCGGCCTCTATCTCGGATATGTTGTAGACCAGTTGCACAAAACAAAACTGACCGTTAAGGGACCGAACTTACAGAAACTACATTGAAAATAAAGAAGAGAGAAACTTACCCAGATCATCATCGGGTAGAATGAAGACGGCATGTCGGAGACACGCTGGTTCTTCATCGCCTCGATGTCGGCGGGAAGAAGGAGCGCCTGGCACAGCCTCCTGGCCAAGTCGTGGTTAGCCAGGCCCGATGCACCTTCGAGGAGTGAGAAGTCGGTCGACCCTCCATCACTGGCCGACCTTCCTTCGTCGTCCGATGCCATAGGGGCCTTCCCTCGACCGGACATCCAGGCCCTGACGTTGGAGAAGGACGGCAGGCTTGAGCCCGATCGAGTATCGACCGAGGGTGCGGCAGCAGCGGGCGCGGGTCGCTCGGGCTCGTGCGCCTCCTCCCGATCCTCCTCTGTCGGCTGAGCAGCCGGTGCGCCATCGACCGACTCATCGGCCGCCCTTCTTTCGGGCGAGGCTGCGCCCTCGCCCGACAGTCCCTCGAATGGAACTTCGACGAGCACTGTCGGTGCCGACAGTGCGATGACGGGCTCCGCCCCCGACCCAGTCGGTTCGCTCGGCAGAGCTACGTGGGGCCTCTTAGGAGGCCGCGACGGCCCGGCCCCTTGCGCCGGCCTCTTCCGAACGGTGTACTGGCGTACGTCGGCCGCCGTCAGTCTCGACCTCGACGGTATATCTGCAAACGACGACAGGCGGTCAGCACCATAAAGAAAAGACGAAAAGAAAAAGGGAAAGAAAAATGAAAAACCGACCTAAGTGAGGGATCGGGCTGAGGCCGGCATCGTACATGGCCTGCTCAGTGACGAGCTCCCTCTGCTTCGGCACCGAGATGTCTTTCAGCCGGTGGAAGTCTTTCCGATCTTCGGCTTCCACCCGACTGTTCTCGTTCGGTTCGGTTCGGGGATTCCTCCAACGGGTAGGGAACCCCCAAGGAGTGGGAGAAGATGCGAAAAAGAACTGGTTCTTCCATCCGTGAATAGACGACGGAAGACCAGTGATGAAAGAAAGTCCCTTCCGAGGATTGAAGTACCACCACCCTCGGGCTTTAGGGTGGGGTCGGAGGACAAAGAAGGCTCGAAAGAGAGAGATCCGAGGGTCAGTCGGCAAAAGCCGACACAAAAGAGCAAAACTGACTATTAGCCGAACTGAGTTCGGTGCGAGTTGCGTCGGGCACAGCCCGTAATAGTCAAGCACGTTTCGGATGAACTCCGGGATCGAAAAACGAAGGCCAGCCCGGAGGTCCTCAACGTAGAAGGCCACCTGGCCCTCAGGCGGGCTATTAACCCGACCGTCGGCACCAGAGGCGAACAGCCGAAACTACCCCGGGATGCAATATTGCTCCCGGAGCCGATCGACGTTCGGCCCCGAAAGTGAAGATACCTCCACCTCCGGGGTCGACCGAGGGTCGTCAGTCGGCTCTCCCGACCGACCTCCTCGTGGGGATGTTCTAGCCATGGATTAAAACAAAAGACAGGAAAAGAAGAAGACGGAGCAGACTGCGAGAAGGCAAAGGAGAAGACGGTGAAAATGGTGATGGCCCTCGGAAGGAGAAGAGAGAACTCCTAAGAAGAAGGAAAGAGGAGTACCTGGAACAGGGGACTACGCGGGCAGAGTCTCGACAGCAAAGTGAGGGGGGTAAAAATCTGAATATGGGCGACCCTGTATATATAGTACCTCCGACGGTCGAGATGAAGGCACGACCAACGAGGAACTCTCAAATCGCACCACGTGACATCATCCGGGCCGTCCGTCGGCCCGACGGTTCGACGCACCCATCCTCAGATCGAGCCACGTCACCTCCATCCGCTCCAACGGACCCGTCCCAGTGGCCACATGCCACGTGGCACAGAGGCCGTGACGTTTCGTATCTCCGAAGGGGCGGCGGGAACGACGGTTTCCCTTCCCGATGGGATGAGACGTCTGGCGCCGACGGGACAGGACACCTGACACCGACAGGACGCCTGACACCGACGGGACATCTGATGCCGACGAGACGTCTGACACCGACAGGACGTCTGACGCCAGCGAATCGTCCGACATTCATGAGGCGCCTGTCATCATGTCAACCCACGGTACGGTCGTCATATCGACCCACGGGACGGTCGGAACTTGACACGCTGGTAATCCACTCCTCTTCGCCCGACGCTGCTGCCCAAACAAAGACATTGGCCAGCGCGCCATCCGACTCAGGAGTGAAGGGGGCAACTGTTGGGGAATACCGACCGGCCCCACCCATGCCGACTCATCGTCGGGCCTACTTGTACGATGGGTGCCTTCACCGACCGACCGACGGGTGCCGTTACCGACCGACCGATGGCTATCGACCAACCGTACGTCGGTCGGGCAACCTTATCCACTCTCCCAACCAATAGCACTATGGAGCCCGATGCTCGACTCCTGCAACGCGCCCGACTGACTGTCGGAGGGGCCCAAATTTTCATCCGACGCCCCTCAGCTAGCCGCCGACCTACGGTCGGTCAGCTCCTCCAATCACCGAACTACTGTCATGGACTGTCAGTCCTGACAACGGCATGCGGCATTGCCGCCTAGGGGCATTATCCCGCCTAAGGCATGGTCAACCCTAGCGATTTGACAGTTCCACGGTGATTTGACACCTTTACGGCGACTCTGACAGTCTACAGTGAGTTGACAATTCTTCAATTGTCCGCGTCATTAATGACGGCGCCATACCATGCTCCACTATATACATCGGGGAAGGCAACAGTGCTAGAGGTCTCTTCGAAACTCTTGGACTAGCCCCCTCTCTCTCTCGATCCCCCTCTCGTTGAGCTCCTTATTTTCTTTCACTGTTGCCTAGTCTCCTCTCTGACTTGACCGTCGGAGGGTCCCTGTCGGAGTTACCTCCGGTCAGTGTGGACTTTCTTTTGCAGGCACTCATTTCCGACGATCAGATGATGAGGGGATTGGCCACAATAAGACCTTTTTATTGTACAAGTTGAAAAAACACACTCCTCACTTCTGATAAGGATTCAAATTTCCATGTTGTGAATGAAACGTGACCGGACATAGAGAGACCAGATGAGGTGGAGCGATAATTGGGTCGGTCAAATAAATAATTATTTTATAATCTGGACGGTTGAATTGAGGTGAAAATAATCGAATCATGCCAATGCTCCGCAACAAAACCAATTAAAAGTGGGTTTGTCTGGACACCTACTCTATCGAGGTATATTCTGGCTGTGCAAACTCAGATAGCTATCCCGTTGCTCATATCGGAGACGGGGAGGACAGAGGCGCTTAGATAAATGATTAGATAGGTAAACGGACCCTCATGTAATGCGCACTCAAAACTCATGGGCCAAGCTAAGCGCAGAAGGTGATAACAATAATGGCTTCGATGCGTCTATGAAATAAATGAACAAAATATTACTTGGTGTATATAAGTACGTCATGGCCCCAGCCGAATGGCATTTTTAGTAGAGGACTGTTATGAGATCATACTATCATATTCGATGTCCTCCGGACTCATTCTCGATTGGCAGGAACATCGATATAAACCTCAACGATAAGGACTGCTAAATCCAACGTGAGATGTCAGGGCAAAGCAATCTCTTCGTCTTTCATTCAACCCTTAGTTCGGCTACTGCCGACCTCTAGATCGGGATTCCACTTACAACAAAGAGCAAGGTCCTACAATCCATCTTGATTCGGATTTAATCGGGAAGGTACCTCGCCACAGACTGACCTCAATGCATTGACCAATTGGGTCACATGGGTAATTGGATGGAATCTTTCAACAAACTTTTGAAATGTGATCACATCATATAACCAATACCCACGACTAACAACCCAGTTAGTGGATGGACGTTCTATCCTGACAACGAACGGATTTAGTCATAACAAACTCCCGGTATCCCTCTATATAAAAGTAAGAAGGAGACCTCTGAAAGGTACAAGCATACTACGCCATACTAAGCAAGCACACATGCTCTCTCTTGTTTTGCTCAAGCTCCAACTGACTTAAGCATCGAGGGATCTCCTGTCGGAGCATCCCTCTCCGATATATGTGGACTTCTTTGTAGATCTTCCATAGCATCCTTATGGCTTGGTCGATGCTCTTCCTCCACGACATTAGCTCTCTCCGCAGCCTTGATGCAATAAAGATAATAGTTTCCTTCTCCCTTTTCCCCATAGAAACCTTTAAAAGTTGGACGAAGTCTATAGGATCTACTAGCTTAATCGTAGACCCGGCCAACGATTGACCACAACGTCATCTATTTCCACCACTTCAGCTCATGCACATTCCCGCCTCTTTTCTCCAAACCTCGGTCCCACCCATAACCCTAACCTTAAACCCTCTCTCCAGCCCCTCTCCCTCCTCCCCCATCACCGCCTCTGCCACCACCCATAACCACCGTCACTGTCACCTCTTTCGGCAGTTGGCTACTTCTTTTTTGACAATGAGTGATGCATGTATCACCCTGCTCATTTTTGTGGATCTTTTTGGTGAAGGAGAGGATGGTGGTATCATTAATGTGGATCTTGAGAGCGAGCATGAGACAGGCATCCGAATCTTCTAGAGCTCAGTGATGGTCTCAAGGATCCATGTTTGGAGGATGGTGGAGAAAGCAAAGATGTCCTTGGGGAAGGAGAAGGTGGTAGAAGTAGAAATAGAGGTAAAGGAAAGAAAAGAAGATGGAGCTATAGAAGGAGGTGAGCCAATGGATACAAAGGGAGAGACCTCAAATAGCTTGGTGGCGAGTGAGAGGAGGGTGGAGGTGGTAGTGGCGGCAGCGATGGTAGGTGGTGGCAAAGGAGGTGGCGAAGAAGGAGGATGCTGTTCAGGATAAGAAAAGAAAAGGCGAAAGATACTGATAAACCTGCTTAGGATCCAATAGAGAGGGGGCTTAGGAAGACCACAATAGC